>NC_141031.1:26385000-26547500 GCF_052040795.2 Danio rerio | reverse complement strand
AAAATTTCACAGGAGGGTTAATAATGTTTTCTTCAGCTGTAAATATATGCAGCAAACTGACCAGTGCGACCACCAAAGCCATCCCATAGGCAAATATTTTCCCTAAAAGATTGCCATATATTTTCCAGCCAGCTCCCCAGTGTTCCCCAGTGTCTCCAGTGCAGGCATTAATGTGAGACCCAGAGAACAGACTAGTTGTGCAAGCACTGCTCCAGGGTCTGCAGACGCTGTATGTACACAGCATTACCTCACCTCCGCTCTGCTCCTCTCTCGCATGTCTCGCGTGTCTACAACAGCTTGACTTACAGGCACGAACGAAAAAGGGAGAGGGAGAGAAACATCGCACCTGAGAGAGTGAGAGAGGGAGAAGGGCAGGGTTACGCAATGGGCCTGGGATTGCTCAACCTTCACTGCCTACAGGAACGATGTCGACACTTCAGGCTGGAAAACAAAGGCCGCCGGAGAGGTGACTATGGTGACTATCGCTACACAAGACTGTCATCCAATAGACACTGAGAGTCTGATGGGAGCAACAAATAATGGTGTGGGTTTGAAGGAACTGCTCTGTCGCCACGTTGTTATTTTGAATGTGCATGTATGATTTGCTATCTGTCGAAGACAAAACACACTAGTCATTTTTATATAGAGAGAAAGAGGATTAACTGAGACTTGGATTTCAAGGCTACTGTGGTTAGAGTTTGATAAAAGTAGGATTATTAACAGAAATAAAATAATATAATTAAATGAAAAACTAAAATCTAAAAATACTACAACAAAAACTGTAAAAAAATGTACGCCTTAAACTGTTGACCTAACTTATTAAAATTAAATAAGTCACTAAGATACATACTAAAGTCGATCCTACTTGAATAAGATAAATTAAACAAACAATTCATTCTTTTTCTTTTCGGCTTAGTACCTTTATTCATCTGGGGTCGCCACAGCGGAATGAACCGCCAACTTATCCAGCATATGTTTTACACAGTGGATGCCCTTCCAGCTGCAATCCAGTACTGAGAAACACACTATTAAAACTTTAACTAATAAAAACACACAAAAAAAATAAAAGATAAAACCTAAAAATTCTAAAGAAAGAATTTGAAACAGCAGCAGCAAAATGAAATAAGTACTGATATTACAAAAAATTGAAATAGAAAATCTAAAATACATTAAACTGTCAAAAATAAAGGTGCAAAAGCTGTCACTTGGATGTTACCTTTTCAAAAAATACCCTTTTTTTCCATTTAGGTTCTACTATGTACTTTTAGGGTACAATTTGGCCCATTAAATATATGCATATTAGTAACACTGAAAATTGTAAATTGCTAAATATATACACAACCAGTCAAAAGTTTGGGGTCAGTAGGATTTTTAAATGTTTTAAGATAAGCTTCTCCCGCTCACCAAAGCTGTACTTATTTAATCAAACAAATTGTAAAAATAGTAAAATTGTGAAATGTTATTGCACTGTAAAATAACTGTTCAAAAGTAGTTTATAATTTAATTTACTAATTTATTCCAGTGATTTTAATGATTAATTTTCAGCTTCATTACTCCAGTCTTCAGTCACATGATCCTTCTGAAATCACTCTAATATTCTTTATTATTATTAATATTATTATTATTATTATTATTATTATTATTATTATTATTAATGGTAATAGTAATAAAAGCAGTAATGAATTAATAAATAAATATTTAACCATGTATTTTTTTTACATTTAATTAATTCTGCCTTGATGAACAGAATAATTTTCTTTAAAAAAATAAAAATAAAAAACATGGAAGAAGAAAAAAAAAGACACCAAAAAAAGACACACTGGTTTTAGAGCCAGAGATATACACATATACAAATATATCTATGATCGGGAGTTTTCCTGGATGTTAGTATGCAAAGTGATCGCACAGGCATTCCTGACAAAAAGCTTGTGGTTGTGTGTACAGAAATGTACTATTCACCCTCCCTGTTAAACTTAATCTAATCCGTGTCCTGAAACACACCTCCTCTCCTGCTTTCACTTCTCATAATGACGGAGGGAGCGATTCGTTTGTGGATGAATCTCCGTTATGAACGACTTGTTCACTAGCCGACAGTAATACAAGTTTCTGACACCGCAGCATCTCGTTGTCATATTTCTTTTGCATTGTTTGCTGATTTTATTCAACAAAACTAGCATAAGCCGAGTATTTAGTGCGAATTGGAGCTACTTTGCCTTATGATGAATGCAGTAAGTGACTGTTATCATCAATAACATTACCTGTTTAGCACAAATTTCAGAACATACAAAAACGTAAAAAACTTAATATTACCTATGAAATGTTTTGCCTTTGTGCTTTGTTTGCTCGTTACTACACTCGAAGACAGCGCTAAAGTCCCGCATCTTCACGTAATAAAACTGTCTTGTCTAGTGCGGTTGAATAACATTTGTCCTGGGAGCACTGTACCAATGTGGCGGCGCTATAGACGCATGCTCAGGGTCCCTATGCGATATCTAGTGTATATATCTATGTCACAAATTGAGGAGCGAGGAAAGGAGGCAGGGTGGAGCGACAACGTGGGGAATCCTTCACAAACTGAGGAGCGATCACAAACCAAATGCGGCTTGAGCGTCAAAGTAGCCAGAAGTGATTAATTTTTTAACGAGAACTGGCGGCGAGAAACAACGGCGCATCTTCATTGGCTATGACGCGGTTCGCAACAAGCAATCAGAATGAAGTAGTCCACCGCTTGAGAGGAGTTCAGAGAACACAGACCTGTGAACTTTGGTTCCGACCACAGTTGTTCCCAAGTGTTATTACAGTTCATGGATTTTCAATTATTGAAAATTGCGACAACGTGGGGCCCCCTAATCACGCGGGGCCCCTCCGTGGTGCGTGCCCTGCGGGCCCGTCCGCTACGCCACTGTTCCTAATTAACTGGCGCTAAATTTCATCAGTAAAAAGGAATTTGCTGTGCTAGGAAAAGCTGCGTGAATCTTTTCCTTATTTAATTAATTATTTGCGCCTTAGAAGACAAATGCCTACATGTAACTTCACATCTCACATTTTGCATCTCGATTTTTCAAAATTTATGCGCATTTTGTTGTTTCCATCAACCGTTTTTTTATGCGCATATCCAAAATGCGCATAAAAATTGGTGGATGGAAATGTAGCTAGAACTGCCATTCCAGAGCTGAGCAATTAAATAAATGAACCAAAGCAAACCTGCATGCATTAATTGTTCATCTTAAAACCAACAATGTGCTCTAGGAAAATAATCAGTGTATTTTGGGGTCATTCAGACTTTAAATAGTGTGTGATTTGGAGACTTTAAAAAGCTTCAGTTCTCATTTGTTTAGAGCAACGTGAGAGTGAGTAAATAATGACAGAATCCCTTTTAAAAGGTAATCACGCATAACACCTATAAACTAATTAGCTGCTTTGTCACTGTGATAAAAGGCGTTTAGTCAGCTGCAGGTCAGTCTTAGGTAAATGTTCTCTGGGTCAAAAGTTGACTGAAGCACTTGCAGTTGGGTTTGTTATGGACACGTTAGGCCTTCCCATCCACGTCTGCTTATGTGTGCTGACAGCTCATTGTGAAACCGCTCGGCTTGAAATGAGGAAATTACTAGGAAGACAATATCCTGGAAACAGGATTCCACACACATTTACAACATCAAAACGCTGTGGTATTTCCATGAAGATTTCACAAAATGATTTATAACTTTTTTAAAGGCTAGACTGCAGGTGACTATAGGGTAAAGAGATAACTAATATTTAACACCAAACTTCTCCAATTGACTGATTACATAAAAATGTTGCTTAAATATGTAAATGAGGCATTGTTTAATGAAGTCTTTTTTTCTCTTTTCTCACTACATAATTTAGAAAGTACTGTGAATAGTCAGGAAAAAATTGTGGTGTATATATATTTTAAATATTCAAATTATATACACTAAAATAAATAAATAAATATATTAATACTAATTAATATATATATATATATATATATATATATATATATATATATATATATATATTTAATCACTAATAAATAAAATAAATACTTAGTTTATAATGTATAAAGTTGACTTATTTTACATTTATTTAAAATTTATACTCATTTTATAAAGTTATCTTAACATAAAAACAATAAATTATGACAGCAGATGGAAACTTTATAAACTTTAAAAAACTTTAATATATAACTTTAAATATAACTTTATATTTTAATATATAACATAAAACTTATATAACTTATAAAAAAAGCTAACCATGTTTCAACTAATACAATACATTTTGAAGTTGAATCAAATTAAGTTAAGTCATTTTAAGTTACATAACATTTAACTGACAGATTAAGGCCAACCACTAATATTACAGTATATGAAAATATTCTTATTTAAAAACCTTTGGAATATAAATAAAAGTTTTGAGTACGTAAATGCAGAAATGGAGATTTATGGAGAGAAAAGAACAGCTTTTATGTATTTTAAAAACTAAAATCTAGAGACTAAGAATTTGATTCCCTAAAGTGCTTTAAAAAGTTTTTTTTTTAATTTTTTATTTTTGTCAGATAACATAAAGGACATAATTTAAATTGAAACACAGGGCTCTATTTTAACGATCTAGGCACAAAGTCTAAAGCGCAGGGTGCAAAAGCTTTAATGGCCTGTCCGAATCCACTTTTGCTATTTTAAGGATGAAAAAATATGTGAATGGTCTAACAGGGTTGTGCTCATTCTCTTAATGAGTTATGGGTTTGCTTTGAGCATAACGTGCATTAAACCAATCAGAGTCTCATCTCCCATTCCCTTTAAGAGTCAGTTGCATCACGCCATGGTGCATTTGCTATTTACATGGCGGACTTCACTAGCGAGAAAACAGTTAAACAGACCATCTGCAGCGTGAGGATAAAGAATGAGCTACTTCCATTGTGCCACTTTACTTTCTCTTTACTTCTTTACTTTCGTGGATGAGGAAACGCACTCCACTGAAGACATCCATTTGCCTATATATTTAATTTTGTTTGTAAAGTGCAAAGATTTGTTTGTTTCTGTTTCTAAATTCAGTTCTAATTTGCTGCAAAATAATAAATGAACAATAATAATGAAGGGTGCTCAAAAAAAAGAGTTATATCCAAAGGCACGTCTAATTCTTATGCTCCATATGGTGATGCACACGTCTCCAGAACTCGACAGGTGGACAAATCTAAACTTGTTTTTATTAAAACAAATATAAATATGCAATTAATAAATAATACTACTAATAATAATTACATTATATAAATGCAAATTGTCATGAATAAACTGAAAAAAGCACCATGAGGTGAAAAAGGTATGGAGGTAATGGTTTTTATATATGTAAAAAAATTATAATTTTGTAACATCTTAATCGTTAGTTTTTTCATATGTAAAGACAGGGCAAATGCAGGTAGATTTCGGTTGTGGTGGGTTAGACAGCCACTCCCACTAGCCACTTTGGCTGGCTGAAACTCATTTTTAAATTGCCAGTGCTGGCTCGTCATCACTACAGATTAAACTGTAGTTTATAACCATTTGTCTATATGCATACAATTGTTATCTTAGAATCGAGAAGCAGCATGACTAACAAAAACAGCTTTTCGCGTGCGCAAGGAAAGCAGGTGAATAACAAATGAGAGGATCACGCGCATGGAGGCCTTTAGTGTCACGGGCACAGATGATTTGATGCGAGCAAGTCTTTAAAAGCTTCTGTGCCGTTTCCTCACACGAAGCAACCGTGCCTGGAAACGTTCATGCACCCACTGTCATTCAAGGGCTCCAGAGTCTTTGTAAGCAGCAGCAGTTGTCGCTTTCTCTTTAACCATTCTTTAAACATAACATTAACCGTGTGTGCGGCATCATCCTTTCATTGTCCCGCACATAATGTTTTTTACCCGCTTTCTTTTGCTTGCTGTTATTTTTGTTAATATAGTTTAATAATCATCCTTTACAATAATATTGCTTTAATATGTTGTTGTATGCACAGTTAACTGGTGATCTGGGATCTTGAGCCAGAACAGACCACTGTGCATAGTTTTAGATGCATGAGAATATATATATTTTAAATGTCAGCTGTTTTGTTGAATAAAAACTGTATGTGTACAGCAGTATTTTGCTTGTTTTGACACATTAGTTAAAATCTGTGGCAAGGAAATAATTAGTTTGGTGTGGCCAGAGAAAAAAAATAATTAAATCCTTATTGTGTTGAGCCCTGAAAAGTCAAGTGAAAGAAAACTAAATACAATGTGACACTTTTTTCTGAAAGCATAATCCATTTGCTCATGCTCATTGAGTACGCTCATAAACCAAAAACAGTTAAATGAACGAGGAGGCAAGTCTAATCTAAATAAAGTAATTTTAGCATACCGTGGCCCATGCCAAAGTCAAATTTATGCATATAAAATATATTTTACCAACAACAAAATTGTGGCTACTGAAAATGGTAAGTGGCTACGATGGAAAACTACAAGCCACTGTGGCTAGTGATCAAAAAAGTTAATGTCAAGGCCTGTGTAAAGATATTTGTGTATCGCTGTTCATCCGGTGTGTTTTAAGCAATCTGTAAGCATTTGGACCTGCATAGGTGCATAACTAACGTGCCCTGTTCTGGACTTTAGACCAGTTTTTAGTTGGTCAATGGCGTGGCCTATTTTAGTTCCACAAAATAGCAAAGCGCCAACAGTGTGTCTTAACACACCTCTATTTTAGACAGCACACACGAGTTCACAAAGAGAGACAAATAGATTTGCTATTTAAACAATGTGGCGCAAAAAACATGAAAATTATTGTTGCGCTGGTCTGAACATAGCAATACATCACACCAAACACGTCTTGCACCTTATTGCGGCGGGTGTATGATAGGGCCCATAGAACCAGGATGTGACATAAAATTTGGGGCTAAGCCCCTTATCCCTTTCGACCCTAGCAACGCCCCTGCCTCTCCACAGCACAGAACACTTGCATGCAACATCTAATTCTTTTCCATATTTGCATTGAATTGTTTTGTGCACTGCTTACTTTGTCCACAAGCTGTTGAGAAGAAATTGAGGAGACAGAAAAAGAGAAAACAAACAACCGAAGACAGTAAAACTGATACAAATTGTGATGTTTACTGCATGTGTTATAGGATTAAACTGTACCAGTCATTTTTAACAACTTCAGACACATTTAACAGTCCTAACTTACATGGAGTAATAGCACAAGGACAATAATGATCCTTCAAGTGTGCATGTGTTTGTGAATGCTATTAAATGAAGTATACTTTCTGTACTCAACTGTGCCTAACAACAAGCAATACTTTGTGCATTAGTTAGAGTTAGGTTATAACATTTCACGCAGATAGGAAGAGAAATGTGTGAGCGCAAACAGAGAGAAAGAGTAAAGGAGAATGAGTGCAGTACAGGACTCATTGGCTCCTTGCTTCCTGTTTCCCACTGCTGCCTGTGGAAATGCAGCCCTGGAGGAAATCCTTGTACTCTAGGATGGGCCTGTCTGAACTGGAAAGCCTGATAATTGTATCCTGAGTCCTGACTGCTGTCCCGGCCCTGTCTCCTGGGTTCCCTTTGACAAGATCTGCTCACTTCCCAAACATTCCCCTGCATGTGACATGCGCTCCATATGGTCGGTAGCTAATAGATCAGATATCTGCACTAATGAAATGCAAAGCTCACTAGGGGAATCTCCAAATGATACCAGCAACAAAAGACGCTTCAGATTAAACCGGCGGATTATGTCAGCATTACAGCTGGACTGATTTTGCAACGCTACTTAAACAGAACAAATGCCAAGAAACAGAACACGAATAACCAGAAAAAAATCCCTCTCAAATGCCCATCAGTGTCAGATGTTTAAATAAACACATAGCGGAAGCCGTGGTTTCCCTATATTCACGCTACCAAAAAAAAAGAAAAAAGCGAGAGAAAAAAAAAAACGGAAAAGCTGCAAAACACGTTCCTTGTTTGCACACTTCTCCTCTAATTTCCCAGCATCGCTGGTTATCATGCTTATTGATGGTAAATACTGTTTTTTGTTGTTTTGGCTTGCCAAGTTTCCAAATGAATAGAAAGCTCTGAATTGTTTTTCGTAACACACATATATACATATTTTTTTCTATCTTTTGATGTTTATATATATATATCTATATATCTTTATATATAGATATATATATATATATATATATATATATATATATATATATATATATATATATATATATATTTTTTTTTTTTTTTTTTTTTTACATGTGATTCTTAAGTGTGACGTCACGCAAAGAGACTTCCGGGTAAAAGCGCTCTATCAAACTTTATGGGATATCCGATGTCCAAAGTCCAAACACTGATGTGTACACCATGCTTTTATATAAAATTGACCTTATTGTGTGATATGACTGAAAAGTGGTCATAAACTTATATTTTCTCCATTCAAATGAGTAGCGATTTAGACCTGCAAACAGTATTTCATACATCATGACTTAACAAGCAGATTATACATACAATTACCATATACAAAATACACATACTTTTCCAGTTAATTCAATACAATTCAAGGGATTTTATTATTTTATTTATATAGCGATTTTCACAATAATTAACGTTCCAAAGAAGTTTTATGAAAGGTCAGTGGCATAGCACAGCTGTATGGGATCCAAAATTTACGCTCATATAATCATTAATCACCTGTTTCTAAAAGGTCTGTCTCTAAAAGTGAGGGGGACATATCCCACCGCTCCTCCCAGCTGCTACACCCCTGCGAAAGTTGCACATTAGAAAAAAGTTAAAGGGTTAGTTCACTCAAAAAATTCAATTTGAAATACTAACACTGAGCTGTGAATGACACAACTGTTGAATGAACTTATTTTTGTTTTATGTGCAGATTCTCAAAGTTTGCCAATATTCCCATTGAACCACTAAAGGCATTTAGTCTGTTTTAAGGATTTTTTGGTATTTTATATGTATTTAAGTGAGTCAGGAACCTTGCGGTCTATGGAGGAGGGGGAAGCTCTCTGATTTCATCTAAAATATCTGGTTACGTTTTACAATAAGGTTTCATTAGTTAATGTCAGTTAATGTATTAACTAAAATAAACTAATAATGAACAATACTCATTATTACTGCAGCTTTTCGAATCTAGAAATGGTGAAATCTGGATTTGCTGCTCATCTCCTATTAAAAAAGATGTAGTTCCAGTTGGTGTTGATTACCCTGTGTCTACAGATTTAGCAAGTGTGTGATCACTGTGTGATCAGTCTTTTGTTACTAAGTTTACAGTACGTTAATATCACTACATAATTATGGAATGAAAGATCCGCTGTGAATGCTGCTCTCTGAATGTAAACATGTAAACACCTTAATCAAACTATTACTGTTGTGTAGAATTTTTGCTGCATTTTGTACACGGCTTTCTGACGCTACCTACCGAGTGCATCCAAGTTATCAAGAAATGCAGAGTTTTTTTTTCTCTCAATCGCTGTGCGGTTTCAAACATTTTATTAAAACTGCATTCTTCCAGCAGTTCCTCGCATATAATATCTCGTTTGTCACGGGGGCATGCAAGAAACGTTCCTGAATGAAAGTGAAAGTCCCAACTGCAGTTAAAATGAACAATTTGGCAAATAATTTGAATACTGATGTCCATGTGAACAGTCATTGTCTTTCTCCCCTGCGTCTATGTGTTGTTTTGCCTCTGTGAAAATCAGCGTGTGCTCGAACCAAAAACTCCCATTTTTATGCAAACCCTTCCCTCTTTCGCCACTTAAGGGCCTACTCACACTCTGCCATCCGTACCGTGCCTAGGCCCGTTTCCCGGATCGTTTGAGAAGTGTGAGTGCGCTGAATCGGGCTCAAGCACGGTTCACTTGGCCGGCCCTGGCCCGGTTGGAAGAGGTGGGCCCGAGCGCGGTTCACTTGGGCTTTGGCGCGGTACGCTTGCGTGTGAGTGCAAAACGCGCCAAAGCCCGAAACTGAAAGCGAGACGTGACTTTTAAGGGACTGTTTCATATGGATTCATTAATCTTTCTTACTGTTCAGTGAACGCAAACTGCCGTAGTTTATTAAAGACGCAAACCCCTCACTGCAAAACAGCTGTGCGCCTTCAGCAAACCTTCACATTCCTGCAGCACGAGAACATTATGATTGTTTATGAGCGGCAAAA
Organism: Danio rerio; assembly: GCF_052040795.2. NCBI lineage: Eukaryota > Metazoa > Chordata > Actinopteri > Cypriniformes > Danionidae > Danio > Danio rerio. Next base: position 26,537,349 of record NC_141031.1, on the reverse strand, counting down.
GTGGCGGATCTGTTCGGCGAAATATCTGACTGAGTGTCACCGCATCCCTAAGGACTGTTTGGTGAAATATTTGACTGCATGTCACTGCATATCAAACGACTGAAACGATATAACTAGAGGAATCTCCACTGTGCTGCTGAGTGAGAGAGCCCGATATGGTGTGAGTGAGACGGAAGGGGAGACAAGTGTGCTTTGGCCTGGTTTGAGGCAACTGTACCTAGTGTGAGTACGGCCTTAAAGAGCTCCCACCTAACCAGTGCTGGACTCACCTACTTTCCTGATTTTTTTCAAACTAAAGGTGTGAAAACACCCTGCTGAGATTGGGTGGGTGGTGGGGTTTCAAGGCCCTTTAAAATCTGGCAAGGGGCAACAGATGAAAATTAGCCCTTGTGGCTAAATCTGGCTTGTGTACATTTTTTAAAATGATTATTTCACCTTTATTTGATAGGACAGTGAAGTTGAGACAGGAATACATGGGGAGCAGCGAGAGGGGGAAGGATCAGCAAAGGATCTCGAGCTAGGGATTAAACTCGGGTTGCCATGAGCACCTCAGCACTATATGTCCACACACTTTACCACTAGGCTATAGGCGCCGACTCTTATTAGCAGTTTTACTGTTATTATTAATGAGCATTGTCCCTGTTAAATAAAATAAAATTTCAAGCCCAGTACAACTGTTTTCAAAAAGGTGATATTTATTCATATGGTAATATATTTTATTTTTATTTTAAAATTTGAATACTTAATATTTTAAAATTGAATAAATTGAATTATTTGTATTTGAATATATCAAATGTATTTTATTCATATTTATGTACAGTACGTATTCATTGTATTTAATCTCAAATGATTACCAATATATGGAGAGCAAAATGTTGTATGCTGATTCTAAAGGAAAAAAAATATGCCAACCTAGACTGCTGTCTAAGCAGTACAATTTCCCAAATTTTCTAGTGTCACCACAAAAGAATTCCTTCTTTCATGACAGTAACCGCTGAGCCACACCTTCCCTATGTGTTTCTCTCTGTCTCTCCACTAATGCTGGTCACCGGGCCGTGAACAGCAGATCACATGAGCTCAACCTTTGTGGTCTCGCAGACTGGAACTCCAACCAATGTTCAGTCAGAAAGACCTAAAACTCAACCAACAGCTGCCTAAAGCAACACTATGAGGCAAACCTGTTAATGTTTAAATCCTCCAAAATAATTAACTTCAAACATTTCAAATGAGCACAAGCCTGCACTTCAGCTGCACGAGGAAGCAAAAGAACAGACGGGGAAAAAACATGAGAGAATAAAGTGTCGAGGGACGTTGGCAATTAATGAGGATGGGATTGCTTTGCGAAAACCTCCGTGCTCCTCATCTCAGTGGGGTTAAACAGGGCTGCAACTGTGACAACGAGAACTATTTCTCTCTCCAGACGAGAGTAATGAGCATAAAACTTTTAGACTTTCCTTCTATTTTCACCTTGTTTTCCTGCCTCGCTCTCTAAACTTTAATGTCATCTAATGCTTGACTCATTTCATTTGCCCTCTGGTTTCATCACATTTATTATGAAAGGCATGTGATTCAGAGAGAAACGGAGCTGACTCAAAAAAGCTGCTTACGTGTCTGGGAGTGGGATGGAATTTGCAATGTGTCTCGCTCAATATAGCTTTATAGCAGTGGCCCATGAAGGCAGACCAAGAATATGATAAAAACAGAACCAGCATCACAAGAATTATTGCATTCTTTTAGGCTTTAAAGTTTGTTACTTCCGCTGTCAAACAAATCATACTGATTCCACTTGAAGCTGGGAATATTATGAGATCCCAATGAGAACATACTGGTCGTACTTTCTTGTCGTCTGCAAGCGAATCTGTACTAAACAAATGTTGTGTCTTTTGAAATGCCTTGCTAAAGAAAGTAAGAAACTGTGGCTGACTCATGCAAGAGAATAAATAACCCACGCCTGTGCTCTGCAAAGGAGCAGTTTCTTAACAGTCATGTGCTCACTCTGCTATATGATGGAAAAGAGAACACATTGTTTGATTGTTCTAATGCTGAGTTCACTTTCAGCTAGAAATGTGGAGATGCCTCTGGCTGAGAGTGTTTGTGATTTCAAGGAAAACCCTGCTGCATATACTGCAGCAATTATCTTGATCTCACTCAGTATGCTTTTGTAACAGCTCATGTTTATCACAGGGCTTTTGTAACATCTGGGTTGAAGAGAGTGCTTTACTGTGCTTTACATAACTATAAAAACTTTATATATAAACTTTTATTTTTTCATTGGCCAATAAAGATTAATGCATTTTGCTCTAGGTATTTACTTTTATTAAATGAGGCAGGCCAGCTAAAGGCAGACTGTGATGTCTTTTTCATGTAGGCACTGTTAATTTAATAATAAATATAATTTCTGTAAATCACACAGTATGTAACTGTAACATGAACTGTATTTTACTGTAGAACAGGTTTGCCGTATTTTATTGTATTTTGTGAACATTACTGTATATGTTACATTAAAGATATAAACATATAATTTTGTAATTATATATACAGCAATATGGTACTGTAAATGTACAATTAATACACTATTTTAGCGGCAATTAACTTATGTGAGTAAGTTACTGTAGATTCTACATAAAATTGTTACTCACTGGCTACTTTACTAATACGACCACTGAATTGCTTGTCCCATACATGAGCTCATTTATCCTATTTTGACTACTTTGCCATCATAAATAGTGAAAATATACCATCGAAAACCCATCAAATTATAATTAATTTGAATATAATTGTCTGTGATGTAGCATTTCCAGGCTTTTTCACATATACACTGTTACTGATTTCTGTAAATCACACAGTATTTAACTGTAATATGAACTGTATTTTACTGTCTTTAGACGGTTTTGCTGTATGTTACTGTACTTTAAAGTTGCATTGTGAACATTACTGTACATTTACAGTAAAGATATACATACCATTTTGTAATCACACATACATAAAGATGGTATTGTAAATGTACAATAAATACAGTATTTTAGCTGCAATTTATTTATGCAGGTAAGTTACAGTAGAGTCTGCAGAAAATTGGTACCAGTGTACGCACTGGCTACTTTACTAGTACAGTGATTAAACTGCTTGTTAATGTAAATATCTAGTCAGCTACTCACAACTTTGGAATAAAAATTAAGATATTTTAGATGGTTCGAACCATATATATCATATGAATATATATTATATGAATATATTTTATGAATTATATGATTTTTTTTTTCTAGAGGCTACAAAAATTGTGAAGCTCTACATTATTATTATTATTATTATTATTATTATTATTATTATTATTATTATTATTATTATTATTCAAATGACCAAATTCTCACTGAAGAAAGTTCAATATGTGCTAGCCAGTTTGTTATTTATAATTTGCCTAATAAAGAACAATAGGCTTGTTTTTCATTTAAAATTCAAATATTTTTCTATTAATATTTTTCTAATGACATACAATGTATTAAGTTTGTGTTTTAAAAATAGGTATTTATTCATATTTCTTTATTCTGACTCTAAATATTTTGGTATATCAAAAAGTGTGGTTATGATAGCAAATTCAGCTAAAAATAGTGCTTAAAATTTATTTAAATCTCTTAATTAAACATAAAATGAGGCATACAACTTAATAAATGTCCACTTTTTGAGAAATATGAACCACCCCTTCCACCAGACTGGCTACAGGGCCAACAGGCATCTGGGGTATGATCGCACAGTGCTCATAAATGTGTGAATTATAGTGACACTGAGGAGTTAAAAGCTGTTGAATATATTTGTATATATTATATTTGTATTTGCTTTAATTCATTTAAATACCATTTTAATTCATTATATATTTAAAAACTACACGAAGGGCAACAACCAGAAACCTACAGAAGTAGGTCACACCACAGAAAATGTATGACACTGCTAAAATGACTCAGCATCGATGGTTATGACTTTCCACTGTTTCTTCTGATATACAAAAGTTCAAATCCTCATGTTTGTCTTAAGAGTTTCAGTTATTTCACTCATGTATGACTATAACGTTAATGTGGAACAGACTCAATGCTGTATTGAGAAAGTTTGAGAAAACTGCTAAGGCAAGCGATCTTTCGTCTGCTGGAAGATTAAGTAATAGTCCAGTTTAAATTTCCTCTAAATACAGACTTTCTACGCAGTGGAATGGGAAGTTAATCAATTAGGTAATTTTGTGTCACATTTCCTATACGTGATAGTACATAGCGAGAAGTTATCCAATATTAGCTTAGCTTTTGCATCCAATAAAACATCTAGAATAGATGATACTTCAGTCTGATTAAAAATAGCTGATTTGTAGGCTGTCCAATATGTAGGTGACTTTTTTTCTACATCATTAAATAACTACTGTTTATTCCTAAAGTTTAAAATGTAAGTCAGTTACTTTGAGAGTAAAAAAACAAAACAAAATAAAAAAACAAATATATACAGTTTAAGTCAGAATTATTAGCTCCCTTTTTATTTTTTTTTTATTTTTTTAATATTTCCCAAATGATGTTTAACAAAGCAAGGAAATTTTCACAGTATGTCTGATAATATTTTTTCTTCTGGAGAAAGTCTTATTTGTTTTATTTCAGCTAGAATAAAAGCAGTTTTTAATTTTTTAAAAACCAATTTTGGGACAAAATTATTAGCCCCTTTAAGCTATTTTTTTTTCCGATAGTCTACAGAACAAACCATCGTTATAGAATAAATTGCCTAATTACCCTAACCTGCATAGTTAACCTTTTTTAACCTAGTTAAGCCTTTAAATGTCACTTTAAGCTGTATAGAAGTGTCTTGAAAAATATAAAGGAAAATATTATTTACTGTCATCATGACAAAGATAAAATAAATCAGTTATTAGAAATAGGTTTTTAAAACTATTATGTTTAGAAATGTGCTGAAACCACCTTCCCTCCATTAAACAGAAATTGGGGAAAAAAATAAACAGGGGCGCTAATAATTCAGGGGGGCTAATAATTCTGACTTCAACTGTATATATATATATATATATATATATATATATATATATATATATATATATATATATATATATATATATATATATATATATATATATATATATATATATATATATATTTTTTTTTTTTTTTTTTTTTTTTTTGATGAAAATATATTTGGATGGACTATACATCTAAATTCAGGTTAATGTTTATTAAATCAGAAATGGTCTTGCTCATATGTTTATTACATAAAAGATGAGAAGTGTTGAAGAAAAAAAAAGCATATACACTTCATTAGGTACACCTTATTAGTACTCGGTTGGACCCACTTTTGCCAACAGAACTGCCTTAATCTTTCGTGGCACATTTTCAACAAGGTACTACAAATATTCCTCAGAGATTTTGGTCCATATTGACATGATAGCATCATGATAGACAGAATCTCCCATTCACCACATCCCAAAGGTGATCTATTGAATTGAGTTCTGATGACTGTGGAGGCCACTTGAGTACAGTGAACTCATTGTCATGTTCAAAAAATCCGTCTGAGATGATTCGCGCTTTATAACATGGTGCGTTATCTTGCTGGAACTATCCATCAGAAGATAGGTACACTGTCAACATAAAGGGATGGACATGGTCAGCAACAATACTCAGGTAGACTGTGGCATTGACACAATGCTCAATTGGTACTAATGGGCCCAAAGTGTGCCAAGAAAATATCCCCCACACCATTAGACCACCCCCACCAGCCTGAACTATTGATACAAGGTAGGATGAATCCATGCTTTCATGTTGTTGATGATAAATTCTGACCCTTTAATCCAAATGTAGCAGCATAAATCGAGACTTATCAGACCAGACAATATTTCTCCAATCCTCTATTGTCCTCTGACCTCTGACATCAACAAGGCATTTGCACCCACAGACCATTGGATATTTTCTCTTTTTCTGACTATTCTCTGTAAACCCTAGAAATTGTTGTGCATGAAAATCCCAGTAGATCAGCAGTTTCTGAAATACTCAGATCAGCCCGTCTGGCAAAAAAACCATGCCACATTCAAAGTCACTTAAATGCACTTTCTTCCCGATTCTGATGCTTGGTTTGAACTGCAGCAGATCGCCTTGACCATGTCTACATGCATAAATGCATTTAGAGTTGCTGCCATGTGATTGGCTGATTAGAAATATGCATTAACGAGCAGTTGGACAGGTGTACCTAATAAAGTGGCCGGTCAGTGTGGTTTTATTCAGTAGGCACCCAGTTCCTTCTAGTTTCTTGGTTTAGTGCTGTAGTACAGCTGCTTGAAACCACAATTTGCCTCAGTGACTCAGCAAATTATAACACAACCTCAGACTGTTTTGCAGGTTCAGCAGTTCACACAAAACACCTTCTTAATCATATACTTACAGGCCTTTGTTTGTAATTCACTCTAAATGCAACTTTATCAATCTTTCACATTGTTTAGTTGTATTAGAGTGTCTAGCTATATAAAACGAGTCATATTATGATCAAACTCCTGTTATATATGATCAAGACGAAGTATATGTGCAATTGACCCTGACATTAGTGTCATTTAAGTTAGATGACATCAGCAAATTGCAACTAACTGTAAAGGCCATTCTCGGACTACTAGGAAACAGCAAAGGAGATAACAGACGGGCTGATCTGAAATAAACTGTGGTTGTTTCTGCAACACACACACACACAGAGAGACCACATAAACACTACTCTCTACCCATGCACTTGACACTAGGTGTATTTTTATGAAGATTTTGATGATAAGTGACCTTTATAATTAACACTGGTGACACATATAGAGAAAACAGTTGTCGCTTATATTCTACTTGAACTAAACATCAAATGAACAACACCAAAAAAAAAATTGTCAAGCAAGTTTTGAATATAATATATATTACTCAACACTACCATTTCTTTAAATCAAAAGATGAGTGTGTTGTGCTAGGGAAGAAAGCTTACGTTTAAGAACTATGTACACTTATCACCATAGTGATGATATTTTTAATCATGCTGCATATTCGGGCAAGTACATTTATTATGCAATACACTATAAACCAGAGGGTCTGACAGCAACACTTCTTACAGGCAGTGGACACCTATGTTTAGATCTGACACTTAAGAGGTTGATCTATCACTGCGTCAGCTAGCTTGAGTTACCAAGCTGAAGGACCACGGTCATTCAAACTGCATGTACAACCTCAAAATACATGATATGAAAATAAATGTTGTTGTTTGTTTGTTCATATATGCACAGCATACTCAAATATGCAAATATCTCAGGCCGCCAACACCACATCTTTGTTTTGATGACTATACTTATGTTTAGTCTCTTATACTTTATGTAAGATACAAACATAAAATACAGCTATCTTTATGGGGATTTTTCATGTCATGATTTTTATACACTACAGACTTTATATTATATAACCCTAACCTAATTCAAAATACTTTATTCTGTTTAATTTATGAGCCGTTTTCCTCATGGGGAATAAAAAATGAAACCACAGGGTCAAAATCTACTGGTTTTGCTATACTTTTGGTCTGTACAACAAGAGGAATACAAGGTAGACACATATACTAATATATGTGGTTTACGAGGACACTCCACTGGTGTAATGTAAATTATACTGCAAATATGATCAAATGAACAAATAAATAATACAATACTGCTCATCATATGGCCTTGCACTATACCCTTAACCTCAACAGGAAACCTGTGGCAAAACTTGAATGTCAAAGTCCTGTTAAGTATGATATTTAAGCATTTGGAATTATGAGGACACAATGCATGTCCTTGTAAACCACCCTAATAGAGAACAACTAGGTCATACCGTGTCGTTATACATTATTGTGTCTTCATAAACAAGTATACTGTTTTTCTCTCCTGGCAAAAGTCAATATTCAGTGCACCCTTTCTTTGGGACATTGTTAAACTTTTTTGAGAAGACTATTCTGAGGTATGCAGATCCTGTTCTCTATAAATGCAGATTTATTTATTAATATTTTGTTTGTTTGATTGTCTCTTTGTTTGTTTCTATGTCCAGGTCATATTCAGATTTGGATTTGAGGTTTGTTCATGGCTGTCAGTGTTCTGTCTGCTGCTTTTCTCTCCAAATATGACATCAGAGTTTATTTTATATGTTCACTATGCACTAAAGTGTGTACATAAAACATTTTAAACTATAATTTAATTATCTAAACTGCATGTGCACATAAACATTGGTTTATATTTATAATCAAATAGAAATGTTTATGATTTTATATGCCAATTTCTTTATTTTTAATAACCATACAAACTGCATGTAACCATTATATTTATATACCTTTTATTTGTGGCTGTCAGTGTTTTGTTTGCCGTTTTTCACTCCAAATAGGACATCAGAGTTCATTTTATATGGTCACTATGCACTACAGTATGTACATAAAGTGTTTCAAACCATAATTTGATCATTTAAACTGCATGTGCAAACACATACTGGTTTTTATTTATAATCAAACAGATAAAAAATTATCATCATTATTGTATGCTTATTTCTCTATCGTTAGCAATCCTCCAAACTGCATGTAAATATCATATTTATACACATTTAACTGCTTATCCAATTCAATTTATTTTATTTAATTTTTTTTTCTAATATATATCAAGTTGCTTTTAAATGAAACTTACAAATCCTTTATAATGAGACAGTAACATTTATTGGGATCCTTTTAGATAAAACATTTTTGTAAGGCTTTTAAACTAATATTTTAATCTATTAAACACTGACATTAACTTATTTACCATGCATATATGCAAATAAAATAATCTTCTCTTGCTTATGGGTCACAACTGATCTAGGTCTGCCACTGTTGCCCATATAAAACTAACGATGTCCTTGATTACAAGCTTGGACTCTGTTTCTTAATGCTCAACAGAGAAAGAGAGAGAGAGAGAGAGAGAGAGAGAGAGAAGTGGGCTGGATGGAGGAGAGACACAAAGCCCAGTCCAGACGGAAGTATTCAATTTATTCAGGTCTCAGAACAGCTGTTGCCAAAATAGCTTAGTGATTAAGAGACCGAAGGCTTAAAAGGACAAAATCTTCCAGAGCAGCCAGACCTGCTGGTTACAGTCAACAGACGGCTGGACGGAACAAGCAATATAAACATCTGAGAGGTCATTAGTAATAAACCTGTGAGCATTGTTCATTTCAGTCAGTCATGATGTTTGACCATTTCTGACACTCACCCAGTTTTGTTACAATTTACAACATTTTATAAGTAAATACACAGTTATACTCTTGAATTTATTAATTTACTACTAATTGTAGTAATATCTTGAAAGAATTTAAGTCAATTTAGATTTGGTTGCATGGTCAAAACATCATAAAAAAAATAAAAGCTTGTTTGACAAGGCTTGTCAACTAATTAAACACAAAATTACACATATATAAAAATAATATTGACTTATATAATAGAGGCTGTGAAATCACTTAACTGCCTTACATATGTAGCATCTATGTTCCAAATCAGCTCATTATGCTAATTAAAGTCCATATAAACACACTTACATATTTACACGAGATCCTATTAGGAATTGAGAAACCAGAATACAAAAATAAAACTGTATTATTTAGCACATAGTCAATATATCATAGCAAGATAATGTGACAAAGCTGTTTATTTTAGAAAGCAAGAAGTAGGGGTTAGAAAAGAATCTCTTTTATCCTTTTGTTGGTCCATTAATGACCCATTAAGGGGTCAATACAGTCAATACACACACAATACGCAGTTAAGCTTTGAAATGGGATAGGGCTGTTGGGCCCAACTACAGAGAGAACACTTAACTGCTAGGAATGAAAAGACTTGCCACTTTTAGACTTGTGATCTAAAAAGATAGGGTGGAGGTCTGTTTACAGAGCACCGAAGAAGATCCTGAATACACATAGCAAACACCGTTAAACAGTTTAAAAGAATCAAATGACTCCCCCACTAAAGCTGATATTATGGATGCAGAGAGTTTCGTTTTTTTCTCCCCACAAAGCCATTTAAAACCACTCTAAGGACCCAAAGCAGGAGCACAAAGCCATTGGATGTGCCATTAAAAGCTCTGAGTAACTTGTTTATTTGAGAGACCGCTCACAGCTGAGGAATTCAGACTTTCACAATCTTTCAAAAACAGCAGATGATCCACAGAGAGCCTTTAAAAAGGAAATAACCTGCTGACTGCTTTCTATCTATCACTTGTTCAGGCACACGTGATGGTTTCATTAAAAGAGCTTACTCAAGAGTGACACAATCTTCCAGACTTGGTGTTACTATTAGCTACAAAAGTAGGCTAATAATCAGAAATGAACCAATCGCCAGTTGCTTAATCCTCTTTCTAAGCACTTTCTGTTCTGTGATGTTTAATTGTTATGCTGATGGGGGAGTATTTTGGTTTTGGTGAGAAATGAGAATCGCCCACCAATCTCTCACAAGACCACTCCCTGAGTTTGTATCTATTGCGAGTGATTATTGAGGTGTAAGTTTATTCATTTTTACTTTTCAGAATATGTAACTTAAATGAAAGTCACAATATCATCATATTTTTATTATTACTATTACTAAGGTTTAGGGAAGGTGGTACATTATTTTCAAACGTATTAGTGCATTAAACTATTGGCATCTCTCACCAAACATTTATTGGTAAACTGTACATCAGTAGGTATATTAACCAATATCAACCAATACTACATGCACACTACTGAAATAGACTATTCACTCACCAGATACTACTAAGATTTGTAATGCAACCAATGTTAAAATGTAGCCAGATTTATGTTAGTCTATCTTAAATAAAACTGAGCATGGATCCACCCATGTGACTCGGCAGTAAGCCCCCTCGAAATTTGTACACTTTTAATGACTTTAACGGTATCTTTGACAGAAGGGGTCTATGGGTGGTTATACATGCCTTGTCTGATCTTTCAATCCAATTTAACAACAAAGAGAGGAGCAGCAGCTTTCGTTTCTGCTCTTGTCACCACAGAACTACACTAAACACTGTGCAATCTAAAGAATTCTGGGTTGTTTAACTCAATGTTGGGTCAAACGTGAATAAACCCAACCACTGGGTAAAAATGTGTAATATAAACTGCAATATAATCTGAAAAAAAATCACTTATGTTTGTCCATATTTGACACAATGACCAAGAATTATTGTTATTTTTTGAGTGTGTTAGGATCACATCTGACATTCCTGCATGTGCTAGTGCACAACAACGTGTCCAGTGATGTTTAAGAATTAGGTCAATGGGCAGAGAGATGGTTTTTGTGGTGTTCAACCATCTGCACTCCTCCAAATGAGCATTTATCCTGTCAAACATCCACCATTTACTTCTGTATTTAGTGTCTGTGCATTTGTGACTGGATTGATAAAATCACATTTAACCCCCAGGTCTTAACAGTGCCTGAGTTGAGCTTTTAACTGGTATCACTGACATCTAAATAGTTAAAAAAAGAAGCAAAGTGAAGTTCAAATGGTCTCTTTTAAGTGTTTTGTTATGCTAATAGCATTGCTGCTAACAAGATTAGTCAGTTAGTTGCGGAAGTGGTGGAGCCAGTCTCCAGAGAGACATCTGTGAGCTTATAGTGTAACCCACTCAATCACACAGCTAATCCACTTAGACATTGATATACAGGTCTGTCCCTTTTCCTAAACTAGGCTAATTCAGTGACATGTCTGTGGTCGACTCTATTTGTGTCTGCACGTGTTAAAGACAAATTAAAAGGGCCAGAATGAATAGAGATGTAAAGAAAACAAATGTACCCTTTTCAACCAAAGGATGTCATCAGCTGGAGGAAACTCAAGGGAGGATATTCATGACTTCCTGATCACTTTGGACCAGCGCTTCCATGTCGGTAAACCACCATTAGTGTCCATCAAGATGAGACAGAGCCTTTGTGAGGACGTCGCTTGTTCCCATGGTGACAATATGTCTCAATCCAGCATGTGTGACATCTGTGTAGACACAGACAGGAAGGAGATTTCTTGGAAATAGAGTCATATTCAGCCTAACAATTCCCTCTCTGTAAATATGGAGAGGAACTGGACTACACTTTTCACTTTCAGATGGTAATATATATAAATATGTTGTGACTCATCCATGGTTACAAAATCAGAGGAATAAATTAAACGAAAACCCCTTAAATATCCGTCTGCCTAATTTGGTGTATTTTAAACAATTGCATATGGTGTCTTTTGGGCAGCAGAGGTGCAAGATTGAATACTAAAACGCACCGTGCAGCAGAAATGTTTCCATTTTAAGGAGTGGTTGGTCTCCCACTCAGGCCTCTGATGGTGGAACAGCCCAGGAAACCTCTTTCCACCCACACACGAAACCTCTGACTCAACTTGAAACCATGAGCGTTGTGGAGGCATCCTGCCGACTGCCTGGTGCACCCTGCCTCGGGTTACAGCGTTTGTCACTGCAACCTGCTTACTGTAGGTCATCTGTGAAAGAGTAAACATCCAGTGTAGCAAATAAATAGAACGTCAGCAATAATACAGCCTAAAATGGAAAATAGGTTAGAAATAAAACAACTTGCATTTGCAAAAACTTGTAATTAGGTTGAGATTTCGTATAAACTGTTATTAGTTCACTAAACATGATTGCAGCAAGGGAATTTGAATTGCTTTGAGGAGGTTTAAATGAGTTGCAAGTAAAATTTAAGTTAACATTATGATTGGTTGGGGAGAATTTAACAAACTATGTTTGAGTTATCATTGAAATGTCTGACTTGGTTCACTCAAATTGGTGTGTTCTTTCAGAATAAACAATAGCTTTGTCTGCATCAAAGCTAGGACCCGCAGAAGGTCACATTTTCACCCGCATATGTCATCAAGAATGTTTAATAGAAATGTACTGCCATTCCTGAGGTGTACATTACAATCATTTCATTTTTACTTTTCAGTGAAACAGCTGATAAAGTGTGCAGCTTTGAAATGAGGCACAGCATATTTTCTTTCCTACAGGGTGCATATTTTTCTGTTTTGTTCCAGATTTATCTACCTGTATGTCGCCATCGGGTCTGATGACATCTAGTACAGATCTTCGCAATAGTATGCACTACTGATGAAGTTCGCAGGAGATGGATTGCAACACAAAGCATGGCGTCTATAAGAAATATTTAGCAGCTGCTATAAACAGAATTTATATATTTTAAAAAGCATGTCAGTCAATCTGTTTTGCACATTTTGAATGTTTACACTGATTAAGAGTTTAAAAGTGTATATTAAATAAATCATAATAAATAATCTGATTAATAGGCTATATTTGCATTTCAACGAGGTCTCAATTTGACATCAATATAACATCTATTAGCCCATCTTTCCAATGAGGTATATGTTTCTCTTTATCAGACATCTACCTGCATGTCAGCCTGACAAACACTTGATGTGTAACACCACCATTGGTATTGAGTCATACACAGGGGTGGGGCATTAATCTTCACAACGGCTAAAAAAGGACAAACATAACGTTTAAACAGCAACATAACACGGGTTACCCTTTCACGAACACATTACCACATTATTTCCTTCGTTATGTTCCCTAGCTCGCTGTTCAATTTCAATCTATCAACAGCACACGTGTGCACAAAATACTCGGTGCTTTTCCACAGAGTCGAGCTTTTATGGCCAGTTCGGCGTGTTTACTGTTTAAAACTGCCTAAAACATCTCCATTAAACGCCACGCTTTGTGTTCGCAATCCTCCCCTAGCAAACTTCAACAGTAGTGCATACTATTGCGAAGCTCTGTACTCGATGTCGTCAGACCAGAGGGGGCGGAGTCAGGATGTCGCAATCTTACTAAGAACAGCATCATCGAGTCAGGCTGGTGTAACACACTGAGCATATTAGACGTGCCCAGCCGAATTGAGACTTTACAGTCGGACGTTCAGGCTGAGGGGCCACGTCTGATTTGTGATCTCATCACTAAAGGGACCTTTATTTCGGCATCAATCAAAAAGACCAACTACAGGATTACTTTTCCATTTGTGGCTGTCACCAAAACGGACGCGTCCTCTAGTTATAACTTTCTTCGGACTATTCCTTGTTTGTTTTGTCGTATGGCTAAACTTACAGTTAACTGCGTTTAAGAACGTCGTATCAAGTTTTATTAACCCGAAACTCATCGCGAATGATCTCCAACTCCATCCGACCACAGAGCGACGTTTCACCATCAGCAAGAGCCAGGGAAATATTGTCCATGCAGGACGCGTTCATTCAGCGGGAATAAGGAACAAAGACATCCGTGCCAACAACTGAAGAGCTCTTGGGGTTGCCGCCAGACTCACAAGTATCAATTTGCTCAACTCACAAGACAAAGAAGAAGACATAATAACAACGAAAAGAAGCTAAACGTGCACGAATATCTTGCAAAACGCAGTGAACGTGGATTCTTTACAAATCATCCTACTGTATAAGACACCCGCGCGCGTCCTTTCAAACTGACTCATATTTATTCTCCTTTCACTGGGGACGACTTTTCGGTCTTATGCAAAAAATCTTATTAACTACAGCTGAAAGTTTTCAAGTGCTCCTTTCATAACACTTAATGTTTTTTTTCCGCCGGTGGAAATGTTCTCTGACAAGTAGACACAACTAAGTGCGCCTGTAGTTTTCATTGTTCTGTTTTGGAGAGGAGCGGGTCCTTTGTCTAAAGCAGCGAGGTAAGTCACTCATGTGAACCTTCAAACGTCACATTAATAACTGTAAATCACGACTTGGTGCTTCCAACCAAGATTTGAGTCAATTAATGATCAACTTTCCCATTTAAAACATTATTAAGAAAGACTTTGTGTGGTTGAAGATTATATAAAAAAGTAGCGTCGAGCTGAACTTTGTGAACTTGCACTTCACACAATAACATTGAGTCTTTTAAAAGTATTTACACTTATTTGTAATTTGGAAAACAAATATTTGTATGATGTAACCTATTGGTTTACACATAAGCTGATAAATGCTGGCTTTGGAATTTTAGGTTCGAGTCCGACGTGACCTGGTTCAAGTTACATTTGACCTCACACATGCTTTTGTTTACTTAGTGTATTCTTATGAATTCTGACACAATGTATTAATAGCCTACATAAATAAACTTTGTTTAAACAATACTGAAGTGGAAGAAACTTGGCTACGTCATTTTATGACGTACGCTTGAATGTGTAATAACTTAAACACTGTATGAGTCACAGGCGCCGAGCAACATTTCGAACGGAACTTGAGTCAGTATGATCAAGCAGCACTCCTCATCACATAGTCATTCAGCAGTTTTAAATTACCTCCTTTCATTACACAACATTAATGAACCTCCCGTTCTTGTTTAGTAAGTTAGTTTGTTTGAGATAATGTCCCACGGTTACTCAGTGTTCAAGTGTGGTGCAACACTCAAATGTACTCAGTTCGGCATTTTTTTCATGTCACCTTTGTGAATGGACTCGTGTTTATTGGTTTCTAAAATAAATAGTTCACTTAAAAGTCTGAAGTTTGTAATCATTTATTAATATTTCATTGTTTTTATATATGTATGAGCTTATCTCTTGTGTTATATCTTGTATTTTGAAGAAAGATGAAAACCTGTAACCTTCATAGTATTTTTCCTGCTGTGGAAGTCAATGGTTGCATTTGTTCAGCTTTGTTCAAAAAATCCTCTTGTTTTTGTTACACACGAAAGAAACTCAGAAAGATTTGAAGTTACTTAAAGGTGAAAACATTTTTTAAGTTGACTATCTGATTAAGCAAAGGCTTTTCAAATTGGGGTCCAGGAACATTCTGGGCCAACAGGGTGCTTCTTGCTCTGGGCATGTGTTCAGAGCATAAAAGTTGTAAAATAAATAAATAAATATATGAAGAGTTCAGATGCAAAAACCTCTAATTGCCATCTAAATACTAGGATGACAAAAAAAATTAGTTCTTTTCCTGGTCTTTATTGTAAAATAACACAAGCAAAAGAGGCTGAGAAAAAATCATTTTGGACTGAAGTTTCAGACGGCACTTAGAGGTTTTTGCATCTGAAGTCTTCATACATTAGTGTAAAAGAAATGTAAAATATGTATTTCATATATCTAAATTACATTTGAGTGTCTGTCAACAGGAATAATCACATTTAAGGGTTTCAAACACCTGTTCGATCTTGTTGTCACAAGGTCATGAACTCATCCGTTTCTTTCATTTATTTTGATCACAGATGAGTATGAACCTGTCAACTCCTACACCTCCACTGCGACTGAAGCGAGTTGACTTTGAGGACTCTCACAGCAATGATACCTTCAAATGCAAGCGCCGTAGACTCAGTCAGCCTCCTTCCCCAGGTCTTGCGCCCTGCCTTCGCCCACTGTCACAAAGCCTTGAACAGCCAGGGTCTGAAAAGCACCACGTCTCCCGGATCGGACCATACATCCTCCTGGAGGCCACAGAAGTAGCTCAAACCTTCAGAGCGGTTCATCAGGTCACAGAACAGGAATACACATGCAAAGTAAGTACAGATGCATTATAAAAGCACACATTTCTAATCACAGTTTTATATAATGGAAATCAATAAAGCTGATATTTTGTTATGTCTCCACCAGGTGTTTTCCATGAAGAAGTATCATGAGTTCATTGCGCCCTACACTCGTCTGCTTCCACACAGCAACATCTGCAAGATTTCAGAGGTGGTGTTAGGGGAAAACAACGTGTACATCTTTTTCGAGCGCAATTATGGAGACATGCATTCGTATGTGCGCACCTGCAAGCGGTTGCAGGAGGACGAGGCTGTGCGTCTGTTCACTCAGATGGCATCAGCTGTAGCACACTGTCATGAGAACGGTGTCATTTTACGAGACCTCAAACTACGCAAGTTTGTGTTCACCGATCAGCAGAGGTCAGTAACTGGGTTTAGTTTTTAATTGCTTGTTGTTTAAGTTAAATCAGCTTTTTATCAAGTAAATTAATATAAAATAAGGATTATATTAAGTTTTGTTTTTGTGTTGATGACGAATATTAGACATTTTTTTGGTTAATATTGAATCCAAATCGGCGCATGTATAATGGTGCATGATTATTTTCTCTGATTAAAAAATATACTTTTTGTCATGTAATGCTGACTTGACAATATTTTTTTGGGGGAAAGAAAATGTTTAGCAAATCTCAAAAGCAAATCTCCAATTTTCATAGTGTATATTCATAATGCTGTGATGCCTAAATTTATGTAAAACGATTGTTTGTAGTGATTTTAGTTGAATATTTTTACAAATATTGGTCATTCGCTTGTGTTATGAAATGGTAATATTTATAATTACAATAGGTTAAATATAGTGATCAGCTTGTTTGTATCGAACAACATTGGTTTTGTTTTATTTAGTCATTATGCAGATACATTTATTGTATGTGTTTTGTAATAGTATTAATAATGAATAAATAATAGTAACTTTTAAAGTTAAAAGTTCTAAATTACTCAGTTTTTTATTTTCTATATAAATTCTAAAAAATAATGAGCTACTTGAATGCAATTCTTATAAAGCTATAAATAAATATTCCAATTATATTAACTTTGTGAACAAAAGTTACAAAAATAACTTACAAATATCTAATTACTCAAGATAGTAAAGAACTATGCAGGTAAAATACACTTGAAATAATTACGCATATTCACTTGCATGACTTTTAAAGGTGTAGCCTTGTCTGTCTCATCTAGCAAACATTTCCCAATCATAAAGGCAGGACCTAGCTATCAGGTGACTGATAGACATCCTTTTGTTTCCTCAGAACAAAGCTGGTCTTGCAAAACCTGGAGGACTCTTGTCTGCTAAACGGAAATGACGACTCGCTGACGGACAAACACGGCTGCCCGGCTTACGTCGGCCCGGAGATCTTAAACTCGCGTCACTCATACTCAGGAAAAGCTGCTGACATTTGGAGCCTCGGTGTGGTTCTTTACACCATGCTAGTAGGACGTTACCCATTTCAGGATGTGGAACCGACAGCACTGTTCAGCAAAATCCGCAGGGGTGCATTCACCGTCCCAGAGACCCTCTCCCCCCGGGCTAAGTCGCTGGTGTACTGCATGTTAAGGAAATGTCCATCAGAGAGGCTGGAGGCCGGAGATATACTTCTCCATCCGTGGCTTCACTGTAATAACAGCACATCTCTTAGTCAGCACTCCAGCTCCAGACACTCCACAGATCAGGTTGTTCCTGATTTCCAACCCAGCCAGACTGAGGACTGTCAGTGAGCTGCTTTCATTATGTTTACCCACAATCAGGCGGGAAAAAGACTCTATGGAAAAGAGAGATTGCCTCATATTAAGTATGCAGAGTTCAAGGGCATCCAATGGAACAGATCCACAAACATGTGCAGGTTAATAGCAGTGCTGTGTTTCGTTTTTTTACATTTCTGCCCAGCAATGAACTGCTGAGGTGTTCAGGACTGACACTGAGTCTTTATAGAAAGAATTAACTGTGTTTCTTACCTCTGAAACTGGCAATTTCTCCAAGAAAACGACACCCGAAGGGCGAAGTGCTGCTGGTTAAACTCTTTTTCTGGTAGACTTTCATTCACAGCACAGCTTAGAGGCTTGTGCACCATTGAACATCAGTGTTGCTTAATAATCAGTGCATGGATTTTCCATTGTACACCTTTGTTGTGTAAAAAAAGTACCTCTAACTTAATTCCTGGTATACTTGATGCACAGTTCGTGCCTTTATGTACTGTTTACATATTTTTGCAGTGGAGAAAAACAAACAGATTTGACTATTTAAAGTGCCTTTTTTTTCCAGTTGTTTGGACTTGTTGAAGTACCAAAGATTTGAGTTGGGTTTTTTTTTTCGTCATCCAAATCTGAGCGTGTGTATCTGCAACGGGTTAGCACAAGTGCTCATTTCCTTTTCATGTGAAGAATACAAAAGGGTTGCTTGTTTGTTTGTTTTTTCCAGCAAATTCTCTTTTGTAAATGTCTTTCCATCTGTTAAACGTATGTATTTAGTGCTGTAGAGCAGGTTTGACCCTGATGGGATGTGAGCACATCATGCAACACAGGAAACGTCCCATGTGATGGTTTAGAGGTGCACCTGTCGAGCGTAAACAAAGGCTTTACATTCGTTCTCGTTTGTGATGCCTGCATGCAATGCTTTGACCCTGTTTTTTTTTTTCATTCAAGTACTTGTCATTTTTCTGTAGATAAGTTTTGTTAATAACGAGAAGTGTACACTACATTTGTTGTTGTTTCAAGGGGTGATGTACCTACAAGCGAGTATTTTGTTGTTGCCAGTACAAATAAAATGAAAAATCAGAACTATTGTTTCCTATCAGTGATTTATTACTGGAAGTGGTTTCACTACATTAGGCCTGTCACAATAATCAATATATTGCCTTATCGCACAACACATGGAAATGGGCTCAACATTTTTTGTGATACAACATATATCGCCCATCCTGTACATAACAACCAATTCTAGCAACATTCTAGCTGTTTGCACATCCGCTCTATCTCTATTGGACAGTGTCAGCATGGTTAAAAAACACTACAGTATTTACTATAAACTTCTATAGTATATTTTCATGTGGGACAACTGAAAATAGATCTGTTACTGTTAATTCTTTTTACCTTGGACATTTTTGTTAACATTTATTATAAGTTTGTTAATTGTTAAAATGACAACAATTCAATTAAATATTGATAATAGTAGAATATTATGTGTCCTTTGGAAGAGTGTACTTGCTTTATGACGCTATTATAGTGTCAAAATGGTCTTAAAATGACAATATTATTGTTATATATTTTGGTGCAATATATTCTACAAAAATAAACGGACATCGTGACAGGCCTAGTCCATGTGAATGTTTATTTTGCTAGGGCACATTGTTATTCTTCAGGTAAACAATCTGTACAAGTAAATACACAGAAATTAGTTTTTGCCTTGGTAATCAATCAAATTCAGAGCATTTGATTCCACATTTAGAGTGGTAGTCATTCTCTGTTTAAATTTGACAGTTTCAGCCATAATATTCTTAACCATGCCTTGCTTATTGTTAGTTTGCTATGAGAGTAGGATGCACAAAAAAAGCCCCACCCCCTAAGCAATATTCAGTTGGAAGTACATCAACATGCTTAAAAAAAGTCTCAGCAAATTTTGGTTTGCGCAGATTTTAAGAAACAATTTTAGCCAAAGTGAAAATTTACTACAAAATGCAATACAGCTACTCCTGCTGAACACAAAACAACACATTTCCACAATTGTTTAAAAACTGGAAGACTAGCTGGCTTTCCATCGCCAGCTAGTGATGGACATTATTACACATTTTAAAGTATTCCATGACAAATGAGTGATAAAATTCCAAATTTCAAATAAAAATCCATTAATTCGCAAAATGTTTTCACGCTCATTTGAGACGGTTTCAGACTTTTGCAAAAAAGCGTTAATGCCAATAACTGGATGATTTTTTGCTGAATAAACTCTGACATAGCAAAAATTACACCCAAGTGACTAATCAGATTTCTCCATTATGCGTGACTTGTTTACTGCTGGTTACTAGGTTACCAATACTACAATCGGCTGCTCTAACTTAATGGAAATGCAAACTTTGAAAAGATTAGCTTTGCATTAATATGGAAATGCAGCTACTGACATCCAAAGTAGGAAGAAATTTGAGGTCTATGGCTAACAGTTTCCAACATTCGAAATATTCAACAAAACAAAAAAGTGAGTGAATGGTATGTTTTTGTAAAAAATGAAAGAGCAAAAATGTTACTGTAAAGAGATGTTGAGACATTTGGTATCACTATAGATCATAGGAACATGAAAAAAAAAACATCTTAGCAACTTAAACAAATTTTTTGCAAGTATAATATAAAACTGACCCTTTTTTTTTTTAGTTTCTGTCACAATTTCACTAAGATTTGACTGTAAAAAGTATTACAAAAGCATGACACCATCCGCTACAAAGCAGAGCTTGCTGAAAGATTTTAAAAAGCCCAATATCTGATTTCAAAATGGTTTTTACAACACAAATTTAGTTCTTTGAATTTTTAAAATTATATTAAAATGAGGACGATTATTAAAACATGTAATACAGATCATTTTAACCATATTAAAGTGCTTGTTTTCAGCACATTTCACAACGCCAGTGCTTTCAGTTCCCAGCATGATTGGTTTTGTAATAACAACATATTTTCCGAAACAGAAATTGCAATCAGTGCACATTAGATCAGTAGATATTTATTTGACACAGCATTTTGGAAATAATGAAAAGGCTCATCGAAAGGAAAGTCATAAAAACATGTTAAGCTGCCAAGAAGAAAATGTTTACGTTTCATTAACACACAAATCTGCATCCAATAGGGCTTGTCCTTGCATTTTTTTTATTACCAACATAAATAGGCCCACACTTCACTCTTAGATCTTAAAACAAGCGTAAATCTTGTTCTTATAGTGGCACGACTCTGGAATAGATTGAAATTCTTAACATAGATGAGTCAACAGTCAAACCTAAAACTGACTTCAAAACAACTGCGGCCAAATCTTCAAGAATGCCCCAATACATAACAGTGGACCATATAAAACTAGTGCCCGTCTTGAGCAAATGTGAATCAAGCCACAATAGAGCGACTAAGCAACAGCTCAGACAAACATCTTCAATATCAATCTATACAATGTCAAAGAGGATGTCATAAAATTCAGTAACTGCCACCGACACTCATTCTTAAAGTTATCTAATATCTTTCCACGGTCACCATGTTAGACTATAAACACATCAGCAAAGAATATGAAGAGTTAAATTTGCCAAAGAATTCACCACAAACATATCAAAAAAGCTGAATTCAGGTTAGAGACCACACAAAGCTTTAGGAAAACTGATCTACACAGACCCATCATGGTTTTCCTTGAACATATTTATTAGCTTTGCGGGTGAACCTAACAGAGAAATTGATCCATAAGTCAATGACTCAATAAAGCCACTACTTCATGTTTATGCTGATGTAAGTTGTTTATATAGTTCTTTCTTTTTCCTGAGGCAAGAAAGGTGCAGGAAAATGTGTCAAGGCCTAAAATCAAACATACACTAATCTATTAACTTCGTCAATAATGGGAAAGCTCATCCATACATGACAATTCTGTCATTCTTTAGTCTACTTGTTTCAAACCAGTTTTAGTTTGTTTCTCGTTGAACACAAAAGAGAATATTTTGAAGAATGTTGGAAAATGGTACCTATTGACTTCCAATGTAATTATTTTCTACTATCAATGCCCATAGCTATTGGTTTCCGACATCAAAATACTCTCTTTTGTATTCAACAGAAATCAAACAAACATGAATATTTGGAATTTTTGAAGGTAAGAAAATAATTTTTGTGTGTGAACTATGGAGCCAGATCAGTCTCAGAAATAATACATTTACAAACTAAAACTCATACATGCACAGCACATTCACATTTACCAAATACAATTAGTAAATTTAAAACAGTTCATAAATACATCAAACAATTCCTGAATTCAGTTTGTGAAATCATAAATATTTTTGTCAGATAAACTAGATTTGGGCATTTATGAATCGTGTTTTCAACTTACGAATTGGATATGTACTGTTAAATTGTTTTTTAAATTTACGAACTGGATTTAGGTATTTATGAATCATGTTTTGAATTTGTGAATTGGATTTTTGTATTTATAAATCATGTTTTGGACATGAGCATTGGATTGCTGTATGGTTAAATTGTGTTTTGAATTTACAAATATTTGTGTATTTATGAATTGTGTTTTGAATTTGCGAATTGGATATGTGTACTTATGAAAATTGTTTTGAATTTACAACTTTGACTTGTGTATTTATGAATCGTGTTTTTAACTTATGAATTGGATTTTGTAAATGTGAATCATGTTGTGGATATAGAAGTTATATTTTGTAAATGTATTATTTTTGAGACTGATCTGGCTCCACAGTGAACTATCATTATAATAAAGGGAGAAAGGTGTAGGCTTAAAAACACGAAAATGCAAATAAAATGAGTGAATGTGACGTCATATAATTCAATAAAATACTCAAAATGCTTTAAAGACGTTTAAAAAAACAGATCAGTGTAGAGTACACAGCAATGGGAGAAAACAAAATGTTAAAAGACGCCACCTAGTGGAAATACTGCTGTAACCTTTATGAGGCCATAAAACCAGTAAAATTATGAGCATGAATAAATAAATGGTTCAAAAAAGCTTTGAAATAAAACCTAAACTGCATAGAAACACTTAAAGACAAATTTAAAAAGACCTCTTTGGAAATAAAATAAAAAACACAAAGTATTACAACATATCAAGCTTCAGACAAATGTCAGAGGAAAAAAAGTATTGAATGTAATGAAAAGTAACACAGAAAAAGAAAAATTTTGTTGGAGTGCACTTGAAAATCTCTTCAATACAACATTTATCAGGTTAAAAACAAACAAACAAAAAAACCCCATAAGAAACAGAGTAGGAGGACAGGCATTAAAACTCAGGCAAGAGTTTGCTGGCTTCAGAGGACAGTGAGAGATGAGGGCTTCATCAGGCACACAGAGCACCATACCTGCGGGAACATCCATTAATCAGCACATTTACATGCATATACATATGCTTCTCAGAACTCATTAAATGTTTTTGAAATAACCAATTGACCAACTCAGTTAACCAATAACCCAGCAAGTAAGCCTCAATTGCAAGACGTTATTAAATCGGTTTATTTCAGTGATGCCCAAATGCAGTAGGATGTGCTTCTAACTCCAGGCATTTAATATGCTATGTCAGGATAAATCAATAAATCATTAAATACCAAAGAAGAGTATTGCTCAAAGTCAGCAACAGAAACTTATGGCTAGGGCCAGACAGAATCTGCGGATATTTTTTGCTATTTCTGCTCTGTATTTTGTAAAAAAAATCTTCAGATTTATATGGAATGATTTTAGGAGTAATGTTTACAATGCAAATCCAATTAGATCCACTTATTTGATAAACAAACCAAATCTCTCATATAATAGATCTACTAAAAGACAGAAAATATTAATTTACAAACTGTACAGCAAATAAATCAAATGAACACTTTCATATTAGCCAATAATATTAATGAAATTAATTTAAAAACTGAATAAATATAAATTCGCACACATGTACACAAGTAAATAAATAGACTCAGTGATGCGCAAAAAATCAGCAGATTTCTGCACGCACAGACTCTGTGTAGGCCTTTTTATGGCTCATATATTTTGACTGTAGCACTTCGGCTTCAGCTATAGGACTTGAAAATCCAAGAAAGAAATTCTGATTTCTAGGCTGATTAACATGGCCTTGTTCATTGATGCATTATTGGGAATAGTTGGGTTAAAAACAAGCATTCATAGATTCCAATTGCATGAGCCGCTGCATACACATACATAATTCATTTGAAGTATTTTAATAAATCCTTATATTTAGACTATTATAAACAAAATTATTTAAAAATATAATATATCAATAATAAAACAAATATTTAAAAACTTAAATACAATTATGTAAATAAATTATATATACACAGCTGTAATCTTTTTGCTCTTTTTAGTGTTGTATATATAACTTGTGAAATGTTTAAAAATATTTACACTTTCAAAGGACGGTTAATCATTTTTCTTCAACTTATATTTATTTATTTATATATATTTTTATTAGTTTTATCACATCATATTTTAGTACATAAGTTTGCAATGTATTTCCTTCTCCCATACTGCAAAACATTTGCTCCGTCTGAATGCACATTAACAAACGTTTACCCTCATCACATTTGCCCATCAATGTGTTTACACATTGGATGAAATTGGCGTGAAGTGCAAAAATCTAGCTGTGAAGATCAGTTTATTTTTATTCTTATAAAAGAAAACAGGTAAAGGCATTTACATGAGCTCGTGCATTGTGGCTTAAGAATGTGCATATAAACCAGCTCATTATTTTGTTTTTTGATGCCATGAGCCTCTACTTGTCAGGATGGTCATTTCAAGTAATATTGTTACTTTTACTTTTTTATTTGCTGTCATCTGTGTGTCATATCCAAATGATAATAAATGATTTCGGTACAGTTCCTCACCTCTCTTCATCCATGTTTCCCTCCTCCTCTTCTTCATAGCTGCCCTCATCCAACTCCAGATCCAGCTCAGTGCCGATGCCAGAGTCACGTGGAGCCATGAAGAGACTGGCGATCCACAAAATTAGTTTTTTAATTGTCATTTTTTTATTGACACATCAGAATTGTTCATAATGGCTAATTCATGACAAGATCAATACAGAAAAAAAAATATTATAATACAATAACTATAACAACTTTAAACATTAATAAGAAACAATGCAAGAAAACTACAAATTTTACATTAACAACACTAAATATGTTCTTTGTAGAGAGACATTTTGAAAAACATCCATCAAAATAGACTCAGTATAAAATCCTAGTCTGGTAATCTTAAAAAGTATGTTTATATACACCAATGAAATAAAAGAAATTATCAAAACACACATACATACTTACATACACACATAAAGTATACACATATAGATGGTCCAACAAAATGTAATAGTAAATTGTACCTACCACTTGCCAAAACAAAAATGTAAAAAAGCACATCAGGAGAACTTCACTTTTTAAATATCTGTTTTACACTGATATCAAAAAGTGGAAGAAATCCATTTAGGAGTTTTAGCACACCAAACTGGCTAATATGTTAATCTGTTAACCCTTGGATGTAAATTTTCAAGCTTTTTTACATGGAATACATTATAACACAATATAATACACAATATACAATTCATGTTTTGAATCATTGTGTTGGTAGTGAATTGCTGACATGCAGATAGATCCTTACCTGACAGATCGGCACGTGAAGAACACGATCCTCTTTAGTCTTTTGTTATAAAAGAAGTAGTTGAAGGACCACAGGTTGCCTTCTTCCCCATATGGGTCTGAATCCAGGTCTGGATTGTAACTATAAATTTGTAAGCATGCATAAATATTTTTAAAATGTCAAAAGCATTTATCGGATTTTAGGGTAAACCTGACTGAACATGGGTTCTGATAGCAGTATATATACCTGTATATGTCACATTCAGCAAGGCTGATCTCCTTGTCCAGGGCTTCCCATAACTGAGGCTGTAGATGACTGTACGCTTCACCAGCAGCAGCAGACAAACTGCTGTTTACTGCATTAAACACCTGCAGCAAAAAGAAAACATTTAATCAACCACAATCTTTAAAGTCCAAATTCAAGTGCACAAATATTAGATATTATTTTTTAAGATTATAAGAGAATTTTTAATAAGGATTATTCATGTTCATGTCAGTTAAATTCATAGCCAATTTTTCTGTTCTGTTGTTTCTTATATATACAATGTTGGGCATATTTAGGTCTGTCAAAATATTCAATATTTCGACTTAATGGCACAACACATGGACAAAAGACCTCAAACATTTTTGGTGATGCAAAATATAAATCGCCCATACACAAAAGCAATTCTAGAAACATTTTAGCTGATTGTGCAACATCTCTATCTCTATTAAGCGTCAGTATGGTTAAAAAACACTATAGTATTTACTATAAATTACTTGAATATAATTTATGTAGGTGTCTTACAACTGAAAATAAATCTGGTAGCAGATATCACAGTCTGTTACGTTTTACCTTGCACTATTTGTAACACCTATTATTATTATTATTTAGGATATGCGTTTTGACATTCTTAATCATTATATATGAGGATTTTAAAAATACATATACAATTATATGTATACAATTATGTATAGTTTTAGCTGTTTTTAAAATATACATTTATTTATTTTGTCTTTTTCTAGTCCAAATATCTACAAATTCTTAAATCAATAAAAATTTTTAAACAAATAAAAAATATTGTCTTGTTTTGGCAAATATTGTTCCCTATGTTGAGTGACTTTTTTTGTAAATCAAGCAAAATAATCTGCCAATGGGGTACAAAAAATTTAAAACAAGATTATTTTTTTACGCAATTGGCAGATTATTTTATTTGTGATAAAGAAAAACATCATTAATTTTCTTAAATTTCTTTATTCAGGGTGATGCGGTGGCGCAGTGGGTAGCACTGTCGCCTCAAAGCAAAGTTGCTGGTTCAAGCCTCGGCTGAGTCAGTTGGCACTTCTATGTGGAGTTTGCATGCTCTCCCTGTGTTTGCGTAGGTTTCCTCCAGGTGCTCCGGTTTCCCCTCACAGTCCAAAGACTTGGTATAGGTATATTGTGTAAGTTAAAAATTGTCTGTAGTGTACAAGTGTGAATGAGTGTGTATGGATGTTTCCCAGTGATTGGTTGCAGCTGAAAGGGCATACACTGCGTAAAACATATGCTGGATAAGTTGGCAATTCATTCTGCTGTGGCAACCCCAAATGAATAAAGGGACTGAGCCTAAATTAATGAATGATTGAATTTTTTTAATCAAGACAATAAGTTTTGCCTGTCTAGAAAATGCTTCTTGATTTAAGAAATTGTGGATATTTGGACTAGAAACAAGACAAAACCTCTAGGTAAGAAAAGCATTTTTTGCAGCGTATTCCCTTTAATAAAATTCTAATCCAAGTTAAACTGAAAAATAACTTCTTAGTTAACTAGAAAATCCTGAAATGTAAATCAATATTCCATATAAAAATACTATTATTTGTTATATATATATATATAAATGCATAAATTATATTATCAAATTTATAATCTAAAGTAAACATTCAAAAATACAAAAAGGTATGCCAAAATTACCCAATTAACACTGGGCTCTTTGCTGAAATCATGGCCTTTGGTGCGACTGAAGTCGTAGTCCGGCCGGAAAGATTCATTAAGCGTTGCGATCAGGTAAAAGAGCGTCTTTCTGCTGCACTTGTCTGAGAGAGGACCTTCGCCATCATCCAAACTATGACTCAGTCTGAAGGGAAAACATTTTTCAAACAAAACGCAACAACATGCTGACCTAGAAAATGTCTGTACAGTACATAAATGGGTTGATGACTGAGAAATAATTACAAGAACTTAATGTGGATTTACTTGTTAGGGCTGATTCCAGAGCTCTGTGGAGGAGACAAAGCCTCCAACACATGCGGTTGCCCCTCCTGACAAAACTGCTTGAACATCTGCTTGTCATCACCTGCCATCTTACAGGAGTAGCTCTCAATGCTGCAGACACATCAAAACAGTGACAGACTTAATCAAGGGGCCTGCAACCCATAAGATAAAAATACCGGTGACTCGCTACTCCAATATCCTATGAAGTGGTTATAAATATACATTGCATGCAATAGTGCACACACATCAATTGGGTCCAAGTCTATTTTTCATTTCATTTTGGGAGAACGTCACTACGACCTACCTCCATATTCAGTCATGGCCTTTATTTTTAATGCATGTGATTGCCATAAAGGTGTCAGAATATGATGCTAAAATAAAATAAAATCAATGTGCTGCACGCTATTGCTATGTCTTTAATATAACATAATCACCCCAGTGGTTGCAATCAAATGGAAAAAAAAAAGGCTGATAGCTTTTTATTTGAATGCTGATGTTTTTTTATTTAAGTAATTACCACTATTTTTTCTTCTGTAGGTTATGGATAAAATATGGTAATTTTAATAGTTTAATAAAATGAATTTGTTGATTTAAAAAAAATGTATACCACCATAAACATTTTAAAAAGCTTGGCAAAGGTTTTAGTACTTGCAATGTAAACACACACACACACACACACACACACACACACACACACACACACACACAGACAGTAAATAATAAATCAATTAAAAAGTAAAATTGCAAAGAGTTTGTATTGGCAGCTACAGAAAAAAGGCACATTTGTGCTGTTTATGGTCAGAAAGTTCTCCAGTAATGTTCCACAAGAAAATAAATAAATAATAAATAAAGCTTCTGGAGTAATTTTTGGTACTTCAAGCTAAAAAAAAAAATTTAATTTCTTCAGATATTAGTCTCAAATATAAACATAATTTAGAAAATAAATATTCCACATACTATTTTAACTTAAAAAAGAAACCAAATGTTCCTGATTTAGATATAGATTGAGGAAAGTTTTAAAGACAAATGTCATTATTCTTTTAGTATATGCTCAAAAAGTGATTATTAACAAGTCATAAACGGATGATACAGCATAAACATCATTTTGTACAAAAAATGACCATGGTTGATTTGTAGTCTGTTAAGCAAGGAGGTCCAGAGGATTAACGTAAACGTTATGTTTCATGTATTTAAAGTCCCTGTGAACCCGAAACTGCAACCTTTATTTATTTATTTTAATTTTTTTTTTTTATTGTGACGCAGATCCTAGAGAAATGGAATATTAAATGACACAACAGTGGACGTGGCTTGTTTTTATACTGTGAGCTGATTGAATGTAGTAAAGTAGGCATTTCATTCAGAAGATGTGGAAAATGGTTTGGAGAGTCATTACAACCTAGCAGATACCTCCTCCTCACCATTTCTGTTTGTTGTCAAAACTGACTGTGGGACCTGCACAGTTAAGTAAGTTAGCCACACCCAATTCCTAATCTAACAATTTAACTGAAAAAAAAAACAGGAAGTGCATTTTTAGATTTCAATTAAAGACTAGTATGGTAAATAATGTTTTTTTTTTTTTTTTTGGAATGACAAGCACAGATGAATTGTTTATTGCAAGACTAGCAATGTGAGCTAACAAAATCATCTGGTTAGTTTTGGTTTCTTTGGGACTTTAAAATATTTTTTTCGATATACGCTCAAAAAGTGGTTAACAAGTCATAAACGGATGATACAACATAAAATGATAAACATAATTTAGTACCAAAAAACGACAAATACTTTAAATATAAACACTGGTTTATTTATAGTCTGTCAAGCAAGGAGCTTCAGAGGATTAACATAACTTAAACGTTATGTTTTACGTATTTAAAAAAAAAAATGTGCACACTTACCGCCCAATTATCTTACAGTCTCCAGTTTCAATTGTGAGCAGACTGTTAATGGCCTCAAAACTTGAGTTTTCCAGGAGCTTCATTGTTTATTCAAATATTTTTTTTACCACTGATAAAACTGCAATGACTCCTTCTGCCGCTAGATGTCAGTTTCTCTGATAAACAATCATCGACCAGTTTTCTGCCGTTAAGTTACACCAAACCAAAACTAATGTTTATTTAGCGCGTTCGTTCAGAAAGTTTACAGCACAAACTGAAAATGATCAATAAATAACAACTAGCCAAATACTGGGTTAAACCAGAATAACATCCAACCTCGATATGTCAACTGAAGCACCTTTAAAAATATTTAAATTTCAAATACAAACGGCTCACTTCACCTCTTCGAATGTAAATAAAATAAGCAGATTCTTACGACCGCGTAAATAATCTTCGCCGGTTGCTTAATGTACTTCTATGTCTAATAAATATCTCTTCCTTTTTACTGTGAAATTTCCAATACCTGCCATTAAACAAGCTAAAATTTAGAGGGAAATTATGCATCCCAGCTATTGAATCAGAACTTGAGGAGAATTCCAAGGCTTATAAAAGCCTCAATCCTCGGTTTATTCTTGTCTATTTGAGTGAGAAAATGTCAACAGCAGAGGACGAGCGTTTTGTTTTGCAGTTCTCGGTCGCAGTACGCAGTTTTCTTTTTCCTGTTTTTTTTCTGTCAGGGTGTGAGACGTGTGTAAGGTGTTTAGCGCCAACTAACGGCTTGGGGTAAAAACAATGCGTCCGTTTCCCTCATACAAAGAATGTACAAATGGAGAAAGAAAAGTTAACTGAAACATTAAGGACGAAAGTGTGTTATATAATTCTGTTCGCCATTAATAGGAGTGCAATAATGTGCTGTATATTTTAAACGTGATTTACAAAAGACTTTAAATTAAGTTATTTGGAGTAACAATACTCTTCATATCACAAAAAAACCTTGTCAGGCATATTTAAGTCAAAAATCACTCAATATATTATTTAAGGACGAGAGTTCAGACTTAAAGTTC
The DNA here is from genome assembly GCF_052040795.2 of Danio rerio. NCBI lineage: Eukaryota > Metazoa > Chordata > Actinopteri > Cypriniformes > Danionidae > Danio > Danio rerio. Next base: position 26,506,344 of record NC_141031.1, on the reverse strand, counting down.
TATTTTTAAATCATTATTCGTAGTAATTTATAATTATTAATACTAAAAATGTATTAATTTTATTATATCATCGTGCAACTTATGATTATAACTATCATAGTACAGCTTATACTCAAGTGTTGGGAGTTACACAATACTTTACTAAGTAACGAGTTAAGTAATGCATTACTTTTAAAATAATTTTCACTTAATTTTTTGAAAATGTAACACGAGTAAATTTTTAGTTTAATTAGCTTATATAAACATAAACTGCTGTAAGTAGTCATTATTTATTTTATCATTACTCTGAACACAATGAAGAAAATGAAAAGCAGATTGTCCCAATGAATGGACATTGATTTTTTCCTAAGATAAATAGTACAAAAGTAGCAAACACTACTTTTAATAATCTGTTTGTACAGCATGTATAGACCGGGCTCAGGAAGTTCTTAAGATAACATAGTTTCAGATAATATTATCCAAAAATATGTTTAATGTGTTTTTAAAGATAAATGGGGATGTTAGATTATACAGTGCGTTATTAATTGCAGAGCTCCGCTTCTTAAAAAAAAAAAAAGAAAAAGTTTTGAAAGAGATCAAGCCTCAGCCAGGTATTAAAAAATAATGCAAAAGTAGCTCAAAAGTAACATGGCACATTATTCACCATGGAAAAAATACTAAGTAGCAGAACTAGTTACTTTTTTGAGAAACTATATGTCAATATAGACGTGTAATATTTTAAATTGGCGCTGTTGAAATGCTACTCAATATATTGTTTTTAGTTTGATTACAAATTCAACATTTAAACATTGACCCTTAACCATAACCCAACTTTGAGTTAAATGGTCTACATTAATTTTCAATTAGATGTTTTTAAAAACATCCCTCCTGTATGCTTTAAATATCATATTGAAAACTTGAACACTGATATTTCTCATAGAGACATTTTATTTACAAAGATGGTTCTGAAGAGGCGTAACTCAGGTAAGGCAGACAAAACAAACAACATTATCACATGCCATTAATGCATGATGTCAGTAAATGAAAATGAATTAAAACAACGACACAGAAGAGGAAATACAAAAAGAAAACACACGCAAGAAAAGATGAACAAAGTATTTATCCCTGAGAACACAGCTGCTTCACACCTATATGTTGCATTCAGAAGTCTAATAAAAAACTAATTGCTAAAATAAACTCACGTTTATTTCACAAGGTGAAAAATGTAGAGAAGGTCCCCCAAGGGAATGAAGCATAGCATAAAATCTGTGATAGGATTTCTTCTACACAACTCAAACAAAAAACAACCATGACCTTCAGCCTTCTGTCCAATCATTACGCAGTAAAGGTGAGGGAATCACCTATTAAAACAACAACATTGACGGCCAAAAAACATTTAATGACTCAGATCTTACATATGACACAAGAAAACATGTCCTTGCTGTCCATCTCTAATAAAAAGCTATTTTTCGGCATACACAGTACACAACTGAAAACTTCCTGTCTCTGTAACACATGATGAGAGATAGTGCTATAACGCAACTTCCAACACAATCATTATACCTGAGGCTGTCTGATGATGATGATAATAATGGCTTGGTAATACCTGCAAGAACTTTTTTTTCTTTTTCTTTTGACAGCTTTACATTGTCAACTAAAAGAAACCGAAAGGACTCGTTTTGAACATAACTGGTGTTTCTCAAGCACTTTGACAATGAGGAAATTATATTTACATCGACAAGAAAAATCTAAAAAGGAACATTAAAACAAATCTATTGTAGTTGAAAATTAAATTTAATTTAAAATGCTGTATATAGAGGCAGTGTTTTTTAAGTGACGAGATGATGCTTTTAGTTTTTAACTGTCAATCATCTCTGAAAGCTCTAAAAGAAGGTCGTCCTCTCCTTTGCCTGAATCCAGTTCCAACTCATCTTCAAGTCGATCATCGGTAAATTCATCCAACAGGTCTTCAAAGTCATCCATTGATGAACTAGTAACAACAGGAGGACGTCCAGAAGTGGTGCTGCACCGCCGAGAGCGTTGCATGCTGGGGGTTTTGATCACAGGGCTGTAGAGAAACAAAGAAAAAAGGTTTGGTTTGTACTTAACTCTCTTAACTCTCATTGACTGTTTACATGGACATCAGTAATCAAATTATTTGCCTTAATCTGAATTAGACAATAATATGATTAGGGTGTTTTCATGATTGTCCTTTTGAATGTTTCTTTCATGATCACATTTTCCCATGTTATAGCACATAGATTGATTAATGTCATTGTCACCACGCGATCCACATTTCCTCAGAGTTTTGTCTCATTTTGGATGTTTCATAATTTGTCGACTTAAACTGCAGTTTGGCGCTTTCACTTAGGAACATTTCATGCATGTCCCCATGACAAACAAGATGTTGAATAGGAGTATGAACCGCTAGAAGAGTGTTGTTTAAATGGAATTTGATATGGCACCCCATTAGAGAAAAAAAAAACCTCCACGACGCAGCTGCCTGTAGTCCTTTATTGACTTGGTAGGTGCAGAGAATAGTGTCGAACAGCTGCATGTGTAAAGACTCACAAAATGCACAACAAAATCCTACATGAAGGCAATAGTTAAGGTTAAGGCGTTTACATGACTGTACTGCATTTGAATAATGTGACTAAAATCGCTATACTCCACATCTTATTTCAATTTCGCTTTAGTTCGATTATGACTTTAATCGGATTAAAATACTAAAAAATAAATAAATAAATAATTCACTGTTTACATGGTAGACTCTTAATCAGAGTAATGGCTTAATTGTTTATAAATCGGAAAAACATACTCATCGTCATTTGCACTTCTATAGTCATTTAATTAAAAGCTTAAAAAAACTCAAAGTCAAAGTCAGTTAAAATCCTTATTTGGCAACAGTATGTAAAATCGCCAAAAAATATGTAAAAACCTCTTAATATTCATTGCTCAAGAGCTCAAAACTAAAATTGAACACTACATTTTTATGAGAAAGGTTCTTTAAGGCCATATTTAGAGTGTATGTGACTTAATTCAGATTTTTTTTCTCCTATGTGGCATAGATCGGATATGGCCCGTATACATGCAAGCAGGAAATTTTTTTTACATGGATTCCGATTTACTCAAATCAGATTCGGGCCTTGTTCATATGTGTAAATTTATCCGATATGAATCAGATGTGCCGTTGTGTCTATTAAAGCTTTTATATTGTCATATAGCACACATATTTAAGCATGTTAAGAGGAGAGAGAGAGAGAAAGCGAGAGTGTAACATCTGCCACGTAACCAATATAAACTAATATAAAACTGTTGCATACATCACGTGAATAAATCACGTCATGGACATCACATTAAGATGCCTACTGGTTTTAAAAGTCCTAGATTTAAAAAAAGTTTGCCAAATGAGAACTTTTCTGTCATAAACTACAGTAAAATAACAACTTGACAGCACCCGCTATTTTTTTCCCTGCTCATTGCGTCTTTGCCGTGTACTATGTAAATGCAGACAATCGGAAACGAGTCACTTTAAAAAAGTAAGCAGGTCAGCCAAAAAATAAATAAAAATGGGATACAGTCACAAAATCGGAATTGACCATCAAGATCTGTAGTGTAAAAGCAGCATATGTGCTCAGAGACAGTATTTAAATATCAGCTATCAACCCATATTTCTTTTGAATGTCTACTTAATAAATACTGTGAAAAGTTACATATCTATCTATAGAAAACTCAAACATTAAAGAAAAATAGAAAGAGCCCTTAAAATGTCACCAAAATCTTCATAAAAACATTAATATGAGTTTTTTGGCCTTGCCTTTTTTTTAGAATTTCTGCAGTAAACCTAGTTTAGCAAAACACGTATTTTAAAACACTTAAATAAATATCATGAACTTGCATAACTTCCTTAAAATTAGACCTTTCTCTGATTCATGTAAAGCCTTTGTAGGATATGGTATATTCACATTTGCCAAAAAATGTGACCAAATGATTAGTGTTAAAATGATTATAAATTTATTATACCCTTATGAAAAACACAAGAACATTTTCTTTACCTATGTGGGACCACAACAGTCTCCACTGATGTAGTGCTTGCGGGTTCAGAACAGCTGACAGGCATCATCTGAATATTCTCTATGTTGGAGGGCACCTGCTGAGTGTCGGACTGAACCACTTTCTTAGAGGTGGGTGACGCCATCTGGCAGAGTGAAAAAGAAAAAAATAAACATCTTTTGTATTCTATTTATTTTAATACTCTGAAACTCAAGACTTGACTGTGAAGTTAAGTTCAATCTCACCTTAAGGCGCTTGTTGGGCATTACTGGCGAGGAAGGTGTTTGACAGGTGGTGTTCAGAGGCTTGACTTCAGCAACAGCAGAATGAACTTTTGCAGCTTTCCTCTTCTGGACAGACGGGGCTGCCGGCTTCACTACTGATGGCTTCACATTCACTTTGGGTCTCACTAAAAGGCAAACAAATATATTGGAGTATGCTGCTTAGATAAATGTTTTCTTTTTTATTATTAAAATTAGAAAAGATTACTGACATAAAATATTTGATCATCTAACTTTTAACATCCTTATTGTTGCGTTTAAATTTGAGGAACGTTGGAGAAAATCAATACTGTCAAATACAAAAACACAATGAAGCCTGTTTGTTTGTTCAACACTATGCTAGGGTATGTCCATGTGTGTACCATAACTGGTTGTTATGTACTGACGTCATAAATCACATATGCGTTATACGGCAGTAGCTTACTATGATGAGAGAGGAGAATGACAGTAATTAAAACGCTAAAAAGCAGACAACGGTGCACAATTCACTGCTTGTGAGTTTGCAGGGCAGTCTTTCACTGACAGGGAAGTACATTTTAGTACAAGAATTATTGTGTTGCTAAATGACATAATTGTACATACTGTTTATGGAAAGCATCGTTAATGCACCAAGATATCGAATTGAACTGAATCGATAGCATGATAATCGTAACCGAACCATGAGACCAGTGTATGATCGCATCCATAATAACAACTGACACCCTAATATTAAAAACATAATAGACAATGGATATAAACCATCCGTTCTCATCTATTAAAGAAATTATTTCAGTGAAATTATTTGGTGTATTAAGCCATCTGGTCAATATTTTTTCATTAACAGTGTAACTCCATTAACAAGAATGTGAAAAAAAAAACTGTATTAAATAACTTCATGCCAAATGGCAAAAAATAAAATCTTAAAATTATCCAATCTAAAGTTTCAGATCTATACATTTCAAATCAAACACATAAGTGTTATTTCATCCACCTAATCCACGTGTGTGTTTTTTTCACCATGCCATCTGGTGCCACTAATAGGCATTTCTCAATTCTACATATAACTCATATTTAAAGAAAGCAGCTGACAGGTTAGACTCATACCTTTGGTCTCAGCTGGTGTAACGATACCCTCTGCTATCCGCACTGGTCTGACTGGTGAGGTTGAGGGCTTTGTTGTGTTAGTTGATGGAGTGCTGTCTTCAGAGCGCTCGGGTGAGCTTTTCTCGATCACCACAGCATCAGAGACAGGTGGACTGGGCTTGGCTTTAAAGGTGATCCTCTGTCTGACTGTGGTTTGAGGCTGGACAGAGGGTTCAGGGGCAGGCGGTGATTCAGACGCTCCTACATCTTTCTGGTTGCTGGAGGTGACCTGCTCTTCCTGTAGCTTGCGGAGTCTCTTCTCTCGCATGATTTCCTCAAATGTCTTCACTTTGACAACCTCGCTGGATGGTTCGATTTTTCCATTTGCCTACAAGTTAAAGAATAGGTTATAAATTCTCATAATATACTCGTAAATCTGCTTTATTGTCTATTTTTCTATGTCACACCTCAGTTGCAGGTTCTGGTTTCTTCTCAGAGGCATCTGGCTTTGTCTGAGTTATTGCAGCAGCTAGAAAACAAATTAACAGCTCTGTGAACACACTTCCTTGGAACAAAAACCATTTCAAGACTGTTCAATGATTGTGTCCGACTTACGTGAGGTTTTGTTTATGCGTAGAATGCGCCTCTTTGAAGGTCCACTTAGTTCTGCTTCACTAGAGGTTGGAGTCTTGTTGTCTGTGGTCTCTCCAAGCTGTGTTTGCATCCGAGCTGCTTTTTCCCTGCGGATTTCCTCTAGTGTTTTTACTCTGACCTCCCCAGTTGTCACAGTGGTCTTATTAGCGGTTCTGGCAGAAGAGGGTTCTTCGCTCCTCTCTGGGCTTTTGTCAGCTTTGTTTATTTCCTGCTCTTTTTTCTCCTGCATTTTTCTTTTCTTTTCGTGAAGGATTTCAGAAAAAGTTTTAACTTGAGGTCCAGCAACAGGTTTGACACTTTTTTTGGAGGGGCTGATCTCTTTCTGCGGCACTTCTTTCACAACACGAACAACTTTACTTTTGCTGAGGTTTTTGGCTGCCTTCTCTTGCCGAATCTCCTCTAGGGTTTTTATACGAATGTCTCCGGATGATTTTGGCTCACCGTCACCGCTACTCATGTCAGTTGTCAATCCAAGTCTTTCGTGCACTGGTTTATGAGCTGAAAGAAAGTGAATCATTTAAATAAATTATGGAAAGAGACACAAAAATGCCTCTATGCCCCCAAATTGCACAATGAATGAATCTCATACATTTATTTGTTAGCACATCTGTCGAGGATTCAACAACTCCACCGAGACGTTCAGCAAGGCTTCGTTTTAAAGGTGGGCCTTCTTCCCCAGGGACATCTTAAATCAAATGAAAACATCTCTGAAAACACTTTAATGATGTGCTAAATTGATAAAAATATTTTGGTTAATTGAAAATGATAATTAAACAATATTTTAATGCTACTTTGGCTGCCCATTATGGGTAACGTCCACTTAAAAACAACCAAAAGAGTGAAAGTAGGTCTGGTCTTTAATGGTTGGTTCACCCAAAAACTGCCCACCCATGCAACCAAATCAAATGTTTTCATAAACACACCTCTTTCCAAAATTCTTTTGCCAAGCCTGTCTGCAACTCGTCTTTTTCCAACTTCTTTACCAGATGAATCTACAGCACAAAATTAAAGAAAAATAAACTGTTTGATTCTACCAACAACAACAACAACATTTTTGTACCACTAGTACTAACCAATCTTGACATTGTTAACTTCCAGACGTGAGAGAGACTGAATGTTTTCCTTTTCAACAGTAGGTCTACTGATTTGGGCTAAGCCTTGCACTGTGCTCTGCCCTGCAAACAAATAAAACACACATTTTGAGACCAAATTTCCAGACAACAGTTTACCCTAAAGCTACAGTGTTGATGATTCACTTACTAGCTTTCTTTAGGTTGGACATAAGTGCTTTCCTCAGCCTGATCTCCTCTAACGTCTGGATACCAAAGTCCAGAGAGTCATCTGTAAGGCAGACCAATGAATGAATAAAGATATCAATTAACGTTTTTGTAGAAAAATTCCACAAAACACTGAAACATTAAGGAATATTTACGTTTGCTTGAGACCAGTTTCCGGGGTGAGACTCCTAAAGATTCGTCTCCTTCCTCTGAAAACTGATCTGTAAATAATGAAGTAAAAAGTCAGTAAAGATTTCTAGATGAATGATCTTAACCAGTCATCTGCAGACATTACCACCAACCCTAATAAGAATCACACCTGAACCAGTTCAACAATGATTAATTAAGGACTGGGATTAATGATGAATGGGATTGGACACTCCTGTTCTAGTTAAGGCATTTACAGAATGACTGCTTACCATCTTCATCATCGTCATCCACAGGGTTAATGACCACTGGTGGATGAGTAGGGCTGGGCACATTCTCTTGGGTCTCAGTTCTCTTGACTCCTCTGAGCTGTGGGTTAGTGGGGTTTGCACTGGGTGCAGGGACTTGGTTCACCTTCTCCTCAAGCGGGGCCTCTTCATTGTCCTTTCGCGCTACCTGCCCTGTAAAAAAAAAAAAAAAAAAAGACAATTCATCAATTAGAAATTCCTATGGAGACCAGTAATGTTTAAAAATCCTGTAAAGAGGATCAAATACCCTTATCTGGAGCCAAGTAGTTGCCATTGATGATGCGTGGCTTCTCATGATGGAAAGCACAATGAGGCTTCTGGCATCCAGCCGGCTGATTCTCCCAATAGCAGGCAATTTCCTTTCGGTTTTTCTATAAATGGCATCAACAAAGTCATCACTAATGAGGTCCAATTTCAGAAAGAAAAAAATCTTAACATTTGAGAGATTTAAAAAGTGACCTACATCTATTTCCATGTGTCGAAACTTGCAGACGTTACGGAAGCATCTTTGCTCTTGCCACAGGTTGCAAACCGTTTCACTACCCATGGCAGCCTCACAGTGTCGAAAAGGGCAACTGTCACCCTTAAAAAGGACACAAAACATTTTAAATTCACTATACAATTTTTTATTTACAAAAATCATTAAAAAAGTCTTCTATTGTTAATAATAGGGTTGCTGCGATATCATTAATTCATGTTACGATACTATACTAGCTGAAGCATTGTGATACTAAGTAGTGTTGCGATATTGTAATTAATAACTCAAACCCATGATATAAAAAAAAATTCAGAAACACTACAATTTACGTTATAATAGGCCTACTTAAATCTAATTAACCATTGCCTTATTATTGAAAAAAGTATTTGAACGTTCTTTTTGTTTAGTTTGTAAATAACTGACCAACGAAAAATACATTAAAATAAAGATGCAAATTTTACCAAATGAAATTCATTACAAAAAGAGCATTTTTTCAACCAAATTAGGTTTATGAAGTGGTCAAAAATTGTTTCAATGTTTCCTGTATCTATTGTTTTTTTTTTTGTCTTATTCAAAATTTCACTGCGAGTCGTTCTTTTTAAGAGACTGTCACAGTTGTTGTAGCTACTAAATCACATTGACAGGAGCAGAAATTAACTGATTCAGATTCAAACTGAAGCATCAGAAAAAGTGCAATATGCCACTATAAAAGGCGTGAATTCTACACAGTTTTGCAACCTTATAGAGCTCCACAGACTATTCAAATAAAATGGTCTAGTGTTGCACAAACGTGTGATAGACACATTATGTATTGTAGATAGACAGTTAATGACAATATTAGCATTTACATACTACAGTGGAACCGCCAGTATTTTGGAGCCATAGAATTACGATACTACCATAGTACTGGTAAACAGTGCAACCCTAGTTATGAATAAAATAATTTGACTCATGAATGCTCAAAATACATTCCAAATTTAAAAAACATAAAATTTATTTCCAACAAAACCACAACAGCTCATCATCACTTCATTTTCTACCTACCTTCGTACAGGTAGAATAGTAGAAAAAGTAGCAATCATCTCCTTGCAAGGTCATTCTGGAACAGGTTTGTACTCTTCAGGGTCAGGAGGTGGGATCTCGTCCTGGACACTTGCAATCTCCCTATTTAGAGTGTTAGAAGTCTATTCATGCTCCTGTTGATCCACATTTTTTCACTTTCACATTCTGTCTTGAATGGCGTAAAATGGTGGAGGATATTTAAGAACTGGTGAGAGAGTGAAAGCGTTGCAAGAACTTCGTTCACCTGCAGTGGCTGAGATGTTCCCCGGCACAATCTCAAGCACTCCTTGAAGAGTCGCTCCGCACTGTTTGGATCCTGAAGGAATACTTGACTGATGAGTACAGAGCGAACAAGGGAAGCAGGGGCAACTTTTGCCTCTCTTTTAGTGAACTGTTCCCATCAGACTGCTTTGCTAAAACTGGCAGATGGTGGAAAATGTCCTTTTGTTTTTTTTTTTTTTCTCCGAGATTGTTGATAATTGAGAGGTGTTTGGGTTTGGGGGAGTTTTAAAAAATTCTTGAACTAGATGAAGTCAAAAAAGGGGCAAAACATGTATATCTGGATATCTTGGAGATGTTGAAATGGGTAAAAAAGGAACAATATCTTCTACGTCACTGGAAGCCGGGTGGAAAAATTAAAATGGGGTAAATAGGAACTTTAAAAAAAAGCCCAATAAGAGGGGAAAAAAAAACAATGGAGATATTTTTAATACAAAAAGGCAGCAATCTTCAGGAAAGCTAACTCATTATCCAACTCCAGCAATCCTCTGGAATGAGGGACAAGATCTTGAATAACCTACATTTCAAAAAGAAGACAAAAACACTCCCCATGTGCTGAAAAGTTGGTTATTTAAATAAGGACAGAGACACAATATGCATTATTACACGGAAAACATGGCAGACAGAACATGTGTTAGGGTTTACATAACACGTAAAGACAACAATAGATTTCTGTAACAACAATGTCGTGTTTCAACACGATTTCGTTCTTGGTGTGGTGATCCAAACATAGTAAACTGTATTAATCACGTTTTAAAGTTAGTATCAAATTCAGCATTTTGACGATTTTGTGTCCGCGAATGTAACGTTAAGGTGCAGTTTACAAAATCTGCATTTGTAAAATGTAAAGGTTTAAAGCACATTTTTACAGATGAACAAAAAGCAAATATCACCACGATTATAAATCAAAGCCGAAGCAAAAGCGTTTTGAATGTAATAAGAGTCAATAATTATATTCCCATAGCTGTATTACATTACCGTAATCTTCGAAATCCACTAACGTTACTCAAAAGATTGTCGCGTTATGCAAGATTGTAGAGTTAGGCCGTGGTGTCATTGTTTTATTTGACTCGATTTACTATGCAAATCTTCATATGAAAAACACAGACAAACAACGTGTAAAGACCAAATGAGTATATTTTAAATCCAATAGCTGTTTAGCGTTACGTGACAAACAACACGGTAGCTTATTCTACGGCTTAGCATAGCATGTTGCTAACTTCGAGTAAGTTAGCATTCTAACTTTAACACAACTACTAGACTGTACTAAAATATGTTGAATGATAAATAAATAAAATGTTTAAAACATTTACTTTAAATTAATCTAGCACAATTACCAGTTTATACCGAGTGGAATTAAGTATGTTCGGGTTGATGCACGTAGGCTCTCCAGTACAGGACTTTCTCTTCTCGGTTTTACAGACGAACAAAATGGCGCCCGCGCTGCCCAGCAGGAAAGTGCTTACACGAATGACTGTAAACGTCAGTGTGACGGCGAGACTCGTTAAAGGGACAGTTCACCACTTAAATCACACCCTTCTCAATTAAATGGGTACAGACAGGTTGGACCTACTTTTAATTGTTTAAATAACAACTCAGAAATTTTGGTCCAGTCTTAAGTTTATGTTAGCTTAACAACAGTGCCAATCATGATATGTCAATCAGATGATGCTGTAGCTCATCTACCTCAATGTCTTGTGTTCAGATGCTCTACTGCAGTGGTTCTCAAACTTTTTTCATCAAGTACCACCTTGAGCAATATTGAAATACTGTAGCGTAGTAAGCCCAGTAAAGCAGCTACAGTACAGCTCTGCGCAGTTCAAAAACGTGGCAGATTAAATTCTATTATTAGGAATATTTATTATTGTCAGCCACTTTAAACATTATAAAGAGTCTGAACGTTATCACTGTGCTGTATCTAAAAAAACACTAAAAACGTCAACATTTTTATTAAAATGTGCTTTTAAAAGTTAAAAATGGTAGGTTACTGTTCTTAAAAAGTATAAAGAAAAGTGCTGTACTTAAATGTAAAGTGTTAATATAGCCAATTCATCAACACCTGGAAATCTTGTCTGGACCTCAGAAATACAGGCTATATGTCATATAATAAATACTATTATATGTAATATTTATATATAAATCATTTCTGATATATGTTGATAAATATGTAGCATGTACATTTGACATATTTGATTCCTCCGCGTACCACTAGATGCGCACCACTAGTGGTACAAGCACCACAGTTTGATAACCACTGCTCTACTGCAAATGCTGGCTTATAAGAATTTATTTGTCCTTCTATTAGCACAAACCTCCTCTGACCTCTGGCATTAGTAATACATTTCCTTCAAGCAATTGTCACAGTTATTTTATTTTTTGACCATTCCCTGTAAACCATTGAGATGATACACATGAAAAAATCTCAGTAGATCAGCACTTTCTCAAATATTGACGCTGACACACAACCATGCACCATGTTTAAAGTCACTTTCTGATACTCAGTTTGAAATTTAACAGAATCTTTTGACAATGTCCACATGCCTAAATCCACTGATTAGTTATTAGATATACTGATACTGATATTAGATATTTGAGTTAAGAATAATACAAACAAAATAAGTACAATATAAAATAATTTAAACAGACAAACAAACACAAGTTTAGTGTTACATGGGGCATTTTACACATGGGTAAAACAAACAAAGACTCAGATGCTGTCAGATTAACTACTAACAAATTTAGTACAAAATCCACCTACATACTTGAATTGAAATAGGGGAATCTGTGATAATCTGATTTGTTTAACCAATCAGTTCTGAATGTTTTTTTTATTAAGAGTATAATAAAAACTTGTAGATGCATATAAACAACCTGATAAAGGGGGTGTTAATCCTGTTAATAGTGATGACCAGCATAGTGTACGGTGTAGATGTTGCAGTTTTCTTTTTGAAGTATTATTTTCAAACAAACCAGGACAATCAATTTGTTATTTTTTTGATTTAGAGGCTATTTTTTATTCATATTTGCATTTTATTCATACATTTTAGAAGGATTTGCTTATCTTCCAATTGGTTTGGGGCTTGGGGACATGTCTCCTTTTAAAGATTATTTATATTAATATACATAAAATTGTATACATTAGTACTAATTTGCCACTTTTCTGACAATATGTAAAATTATATTTCCTCAAGATATCAGGCTGAACTACAAACACACACAAACAAATTATGTCAATGAAATGCATGCAGTAGTACATCTTTTGTTATCCATTACATGTAGCTAAAACTTGCTTAAACAATTGTTTAAGAAACAGTTTTAATATCCAACAAGAATTGTGGGCATTTTCTTAATTTTTTGTTTGTTTATCTATTGTTAATTTGCTGGTGTTTTTTTGTAAATGCATGTGTTTATTAAATTTCTCTCAGCCACTGTAGAAATGGTTCAAATTAAATTACATTTAAAGGTGTTTTAGAACAAAAGAATCAAGACGAAAGCAATCATAATTATTCACTAGTGCTCAAGTCTTTCCATCTGCTTTAATCCTAAATCAGCATTTTAGTTAAGAAACCTGCACTCCCCAATGTAATAAAAATAATCATCAGTGATAATTGTACTTTCCTAGAATTATTTGAAATGGCATGGAACGGGGTGCACCAGGTGATATTTGTTATTCCTTCACTACAGCTATAAAATGAGTTGAGGGAATTCATTCTGTAATATAGTCCATCTGATCTGTTTGCACAAAACAGACTTTGCTGTGCTGAAAAAGATCTGACAATCTTCACACATATCGGTGTTGGCAAAGAGCCTTTTCCAGCTGTTGCAAAAATACTGAAGAAAAAGTTGGTGCTGGTCATGGAGGAAGACGATTCAATTCCTGTTGCAAATAAAAAGGTTATAATTCAGAATGTGAAAATAAGTAACCATTTATAACAGTCCAACTATGCCAATCTCACCATGTATTAATGATTTCTTAAGGCTGTTGACTAAAGGGTAGGTGCCCTGTCCACAGAAATATCCAGAAAAATCATCCAGGTCTAGAGCCCACACAAACGCACCCCCGAAGCCATGCTCCAGTAGATATTTTGTCTTAACGAAAGTAAGCAGAGCTGTTATTTTCAGCTATACATGTAGACATCACAGTATTACATAACATAATCGAATGTACCTTAATATTGAAGCTTCTCAGACTGTCAAATCCCACCCAGTCATTGCCTTTCACAGAAAAAGGTACTTTCTGGTCTTCAATCCACTGTACCACACCGCCATTTAGAAAAAGACATATCTAAGGGGAAAACAAAACAGGTTGATAATAGGTAATATTCGGAAATGTGTACATGGAACTTCGCCTATGTTATGGCACCTTGCTGCAGTTTTAGTTTCCCAAGTCTAAATCTAAGTATTTAATTTTTGCTTAAATGTAATAAACAAATGCTCAGTTAGTTATTTTAAAGAAACATTACACTTAATTTTTTTTGGGGGGAAATAGGCTCTTTAATCTCCCCTATAGTTAAACAGCTGATGTAAACCATTTTTGAATCCTTTCAGCCGACCTCACATTCTGACAGGAGCACTAATCTTAGCTTAGCATAGAAAATTGAATCAGATTAGACCTTTAGCATCTCACAAAAAAGACAATTTTCCCGTTTAAAGCTTACCTTTTCTGTAGTTACAATGTGTTCTTAGATGCTGCATGACTAAATAATAATATTTTGCAGCTCTAATACCTACTTAGGACTATTTTCAACTGCTGTGTAATATCACTGCACCTGCAGCAGCCATGTTCAAGCAGCAAAATTATTGATTATTATGCTAGAATTATAGACATATCTAAGGAACTTTTTATTTTCTGTCAGTCTTTTTACATGATCTAACTGCAAAGGAATCACGCTTTACAAAGGAAAAATTTTAAAACAATTAAAAAAATAGTTTGAGCGAGATGCTAATGGGCTGGTTTATGCTAAGTTAAGATAAAATGCTCCCACTAGAATGAAAGATTGCAGACATCCCAAATTATGAATAATAATCTCCCGGAAATCACACGTCTTCCATCCGGTCCTTAAATACATCTCATACCCCTCTCCAACGCATCCTTCCCAGCTCTTCAAATACTTAGCGTCCTCTCCCCTACTTTTCAGATTCATCACGCATAGACACTTACTTTAACCCCACAACAAACACAAATAATCCCAATACTACAAATGTTTCAATTTCCTAAACCTTTCCCACCTCAGTAGCAATGAGCACAGTAGCAAGTGTTTTGCTACACAAAATAAACACAATTAATACTGTTTATCGTACATAAAAATTACGTACATAAAAGTACAAAGTAGTCAAAGACAACTAATATAAAGTGGAACTAATACTTTAAAAGTTTGGTTTATAATTAGTATTTACTTCATAGTAAGCCCACAAGCCTATCTCTTGTGTATGAGGTCCAGGAGAAGCAAATTTATTGGCTGGGGCTCCGACTCCGTTCTGAGAGGAGTTGAGGATAAAAGAGCGTCCGTAAGTGGAGAAGCCCATCAACAACTTCTCAGCAGGAGCTCCCTGAGATCTCCAGTACTGCAGAGCAAAATCCTGAAGGAAAGATGAAAATACGCAAACTATAAGGCCACGGTCTCAAACTCAATTCCTGGAGGACCGCAGCTCTGCATAAATTAGCTTCAACCATCCTCCAACTCTAACCTTCTTAATAGTCTTTAGGAGTTTTGAACATCTCGATAAGTTGGATCAGCTGTGTTTGATTAGGGTTGGAGCAAAACTTTGCAGAGCTGCGGCCCTCAGGTATCGAGTTTGAGACCTATGCTATAAGGTATTTGCTTGAGGGTTGCTCTTATATAAGAGTGCTCTTGCTTACAGTGTTTGATTTGATATCCTTGTCATCACTCATGGCACTGTACAAAGCACTGTGATGTCTTGCAATGCCATCTTTATATGTATGAAAGTCAAACGTCTTGACATTAATAAAGTCCAAGTACCTGGGAAAAAAAAAGTTTTTACATTTGTAGAAATGTAGCTTTTGTTGAGCAATTTTTATTAAGACTGCTGATATGAACTGATATGATATGTATTATGAATTGTATGAATTTGTATGGATATGATATGTTGTTCTTACTCTGAGATCTCTGGAATTATGTAGCTTCTTTCAATAACATCTTTTTGTGCGGAAACAGTTGCTGTTAGAATCAGTCTTGTATCACTGTTCAGGCTTTCAGCTACAAATGCTTCCAGAAGTTCCTAAAGTTTTACAAAAGTTTGACTTTTGAAAAATGGAATCATAAATCTTAATACATTTTTAGCTGTATGAGATCCAAATCCAACATTTTCTGTAATGTCTGACAAAGAATTCAACTTTACCATCACAAGAATAAATTAAACTTCAAAATAGGGCTGCAAGATATTTGAAAAATGTAACATTGCAATGTTTTTTTTTTTAATTTTGCGATATGGATACAATTTCACCAGATGACTTAATATCTCTGTTTGAAAAGAATTTAAAATGTCAGATCGATTGGGGTGATTCTGCAGCGGGAATGCATCTCCATAAAATCTAATAACCAGTCTATAAATCTTTGGGGGTCTCCGACACATTTTCGCTGTGGTCTGTGCTATTTGCAGTGCATTTCAGTATTTGCACGTTGTGAGTATTTTCATTGATAACAATCTAAATGCACTGTATAAAAGTGTATAAATGCACTCAGGCAAGAAAGAGATTCAATTGAAATGAAGTGTTTTATAATTTTCCAAGTCTAAAAATATTCAAGTACAGTAACTGAATGATAAAAATTTAAATAATTCAATAAAATTAATTGTAGTTAAGGTCACAAATGGAACAATTTCTATACCTGTATGCCTTTAAAGTCATTATACATAATCATAAACATCAATAGTATAATAGAAACTCAACATTGCATATATCCTGCGATGTGATTACGAATGATCACATTGCGATATCTATGCTGAAACAATATATTGTGCAGCCCTACTCCAAAATATATTCAATATAAAACTTGAATTAGATTTTACTGTCATATTTTCTTTATTTGTCATTACAAAAATTACACAGTTGGAGACATCAATCCTTCTAAATCATTAGTCCTCCTGTGAAATTGTCCTAACAGTTTCAAGTGCTTTTTAACAAAGAGAAATTTTAACACTTTTTTTAAACTAATTTGTTTAGTTTTTATCTTGAGGACATCATATGCATTAGAGATTTAGCAATATTCTTGTAGTTAAAGGTTAGGTTAACTCCTTTATAAGTGAATCTGGTTAATTTTAATTCTAGTCAAACTAAGAATTTCAGACTTTCTAAAACTAAGAAAATATGATAAATTTTTTTTGAAAAGACGTTTAGTTTTAACCTTGCACAGAAGAGTGAATTTCAGCTTATCTTCTGGATGCATCTCTGAAGTGTTTTTCATTTCCCAGTCCAAATCCAGCCCGTCAAAGTTATATTTCCTCAGAAACTCAATAGAAGACTTGATGAAAGTCTGGCGGTTTATCCACTTGGATAACATAATAGAGAATCTGTTGTAAAGAAGAAAATGCTGCTTATTTCACTATAAAAGCAATTCTAGCTTCTTTAACAGCAAAATAAATTCTTAAAGTCTGTATATAAATATAAATAAACAATTTAGACATACAGTTAGATAGTATGTTACCAGCAGAGGGCAACTTTTACCTAGAAACAAGAACAAAACACTTACTGACTTGAGTCCTGGTCTCTGACAGACAACAAGGTTATCAGCTGTGGATTTCTTTAAAAACAAAACAAATATGTCAATACTTTGTTTAACAGCAAGACATTTGAAAACTTAAAGACTATAAACCTAAGCATCCTCACCGTTTCTTATGTGCATTGAAGGTTGAATAGTGGACGACATCATTCCACTCACTGCCTGCAATGTTATTGGCATAGTTGATAATAGCAAAAGCATAAATTAAATGAGTACACAAGTTAGGGTCCACATTTTCAGGAAGGTATCTTGCAGTTCCTGATCTGTACTGAGACCAGTTTGTAAAGTAACACACCAGTTTTGAACAGGCTACTGAAAAGAAAAAAAGAGCATAAAAAGATACACACTGTATGTGATTTGGTTGAGTTTTCATTATTTAAAGTTGCAATAATGTTTTTAATAATAAGTATTGAATTGAAAATCTCCTTACCGAACTGAAAGAGCAAATTCAGGCCTAAAAAGAATAAAGATTGTTTAAAAGCTGCTTTTTGATGATTCTAATGAATTTAAGAGACACAATCAAATAAAAAGACAGACACAATACCTATTAAGTGTGTTATTCCCCTGTTCATTTTGTTGCTGCTACATGTCCATATCTAGCTTAGTAAGGGGAGAATCATTGTGAAGTATAAAGTGAGGGGTGGGAAGAAACACAAAGAGGGTGACGCATATAACATGACACTAAACATGAGATGATATGTTTTTTAGCCTATAGTAAAATGATTTCAGTCATATCTGGTCAAACCAATTGTGTTAACAGACCCATCAAGATTTATTAATTTAGCAATTTTTTTTTTAAATTAGGACATTTATCATTTGACAGATACACTGAAGGTTTAGTGTATCTGTTCCGGTGAAACAAAAGTGTGGATGTTCATTTGCCTGAGGCTGTTTACAAAAATATTATAAAACATTTGATTAAATATGCTTTCCAGTAACTACTAAGACTTATTCATTAGCTACTTATTACAAACTAGTATTTAATAAACAGAAATATGTACTTACTTAGTTACTTATTACTAGATAATATAACTTACTCATTAGTATTACTAATTATTCTTTAATTAATACATTTATAATTAATTATTATCAAAGTTACTTGTAATTATCTAATCATATAACTAGTAAAAACTTTTTTTGTACCATTAACACCTATAGAGATCTGTCATTATGATATAAGCTAATGAGTTTTGACTAGTACATATTACATTTGTGACTATGGTACATATTTTTATATAGTTATACTACTACTTATTTTTAGATACTAACCATCATTAGATACTTGTA
This sequence comes from Danio rerio, assembly GCF_052040795.2. Taxonomy (NCBI): domain Eukaryota; kingdom Metazoa; phylum Chordata; class Actinopteri; order Cypriniformes; family Danionidae; genus Danio; species Danio rerio. Next base: position 26,487,738 of record NC_141031.1, on the reverse strand, counting down.
CTTATTTGATACTTTCATGAATTACTTACTATTTTGTATACATCTAATACTATAATACCTATTGACTTCTATCATAAATAGATACAAGTAGTTACATATTAGGTACTAATACCTTTTTGTTACATTCCATTTGCTGAAAAAAAGAGAAAGTTGTGGCCAAATTAAGACTCAAAATCACCCCAGAGTGGATGAAAACTTACCCAATAACAGCACACAAGGGTTAGTGTGTATCTTATAAGAAATAGTATTCAAACTAGCTACATTAAAAAAAAAAGGTATTGTTATCTAAACAATAAACACAAATACCCAATAAAAGGTATTTAGTGCAAAGAGTAATGTATGGCATAGATTCTGTTATGTTTTATAGATTAAGAAACCATACACAGAGAATATAACTTTGCATCTAAAGACAAGTTACTCAAGACGCAGCATTCAGTTTAAAATGAAATAAAAAAAACACATCCTCTATGTTAACATCTTTTTATGCCAACTGGCTACAGTAAACAGCAGGGATGAAGCGAATTACCTGATTCATGGTTCAAAACGATTCACGATACTAATCTCACGATTTAGTCACAATTGTTTTACTAAATTAAACAACTTTAAGGTCATTTTTTTCTTAAATACTGCACATTCTTAGTATATATATATATATATATATATATATATATATATATATATATATATATATATATATATATATATATATATATATATATATATATATATATAAACAATAATACAAACTAAATAAGACTCATTAATATAAACAAACTACAACTGTGACTGTACTCTGATTTTAAATTTTTAAAAAGAAATATCAATATATCTTTGTTATCTAGCATACGCTGAGATCTTTGCACATTTACAATGTCCCCTGGTGAAAAAAAAAATTTCACTGGGGACTGAGATGGCTGGTGTGGGGAGGTAAGCTTTTACTAAACCAGAGATTGGTGTGTACAGAGGAGGTCAATAGGCGTTCTGCTCCCAGGAACTGGCCACTGGCATAAAAAAACTAATAATAAAATTACTAATTATATAGTAGGATGGAGACAGAAGTTGAACATGATTATAAAGGTGAATAAATAATATTACTTGCACAATTAATTAGTATAAGTATCAGTGTGACACTTGTAAATACAGCGCCCCTCTGTTTAAAGCATTATTCCTTCAACATTTCTACCAGTTTGAATCATCACATATTTGAATCGATTTTTGACCGGCTCACAGTAAATCATTATATCGCTAGTAAACAGAAGCTTGCAGCTAGTAAACGCCTGCAGCCTCCAAGTTCTTTTGATTGGTCCATTGCTTTAGAAACTGATACTGATGAGCTGTGTGTAAAAGCTGAAGTTCTTTAAACTTGACACAACTTCTTAAAAACTAGCAAAAGCCGCTGCAAAAGAAACAAGTGTATCATTCGTGCACATCCATCAAGCGTGTGTTTACAAAAAAAAATGTAAAAAGTTGTGCATTAGAATGGAAAAATTAAATCTGTGTAAATGAGTCTTAAAGAAATTTAAGTCTATTTAATTAGTTAAATCTAGAAACAAGTACTTTAAACAAGAAAACGGATGCTGGCTTGTTTTATATATTTTATAACAATATTAAAGCATGAAATGAAATGCTTTTCGCATTCAAACAACTACATGGCACTTCACGGACCTGAAATTGTAAAGAAAATGTTTATGAATTTAAATAAAACATTTTATTGCTTTCCTAAAGTCAACATCATTCACATTTACTTCACAAACATCATAAACGCTCTCTACACATCTTACACAACATGTCAGAAAGTCTTGTCTTATCTTAAAAGTGAAAAACAGATCCTATGTGACCTATTTTCTGTTTGACCTCAAGTCTTATTCTGTGCTATTACTAGTATTTTACAGAAACCTCTACACTCAAAAAATGGTTGCTGCTTGTTCAAACACAATTCTTGAGTTTTTGTGGGGTTTATTTTGTTTAATCCACTTAAATTTGTAAAAACAATTAAGCTAACTTAATATATTTGTGTTCTGATATCAAAGATATTGTACGTAACTCAGCTTTTTGTTACAGTGTATTAGCATAACTAACTGCACTATCTTCACAAATTATCATCACAAACTATATGTTTCAGTGGTAATTTAAAATTTGGATAAAACATTTTTAGCCATAGGATAAACTTTCATTGTAAAATCACACAGGGCTACTAAGTGGCTGGACATTTATCAGTAACTGCAAGCTACTATTAATGACAGCATGTACTCAGTTACAAAAGATAGTTACCTCAGGTGACTGTACAGTCAGATAGGGTTATATTGGCTCTTTGTAGTCTGTTTTGATGTGTTTAATTCAGACACGGGCAACAGTCATGTGCCAGTCCTGTAATAAAAAACACTGCAGAGTGACAAAAGTTGTTGATAACACTCCAAGTCTTCAGTTATGTCTAATCAACACATAAGTGGGACATTATAAAAGTGTAAATTATTAATGAAACATGTCCAGCATACACATTTTGATTGCATTTTAAAATTAGTTTAGTGTTTGTTTTAAAGTCATCATACCTGCCACTTTATTTATTGTAAACTTGCAGATATACTGACATTGCGTGTGTGTTTGTATACATTTTTATAAAGCAAGCACTGCTTTTCTGTGATATTGTCACGAATGATGTTCAGATTATACTTTTAGATTCAGCTTTGTTTTGTGCCTCATGTTTTGTTCCAGGACTCATGAATTTTAACAACCTTGTTAAAAGAAATGAATCCAGTTTTTTGTTGTTGTTTGCCATTATATTTCTAACATGGTGTATTATTTATTGGTGTCATATCCATCTGATTTTAAATTACAAGCTCCAGTTTCAATGTAACAGTTCTCATGAAAAATGATTGGTGTTTTCGAACAGATATTATACTGCAATATTCATGCAATTGCAGAAAATATTCGGTATTCATTTTTGCAACATTTGCCTGTGTAATTTTTGCATCAGTTGTTTTTATTTTACGTCAACAAATGATGGTTTGCATGAGATCTTTTTAAAAGAATATTCAAAGCTTTTTATGAAAAGGCTCATTTTACAACTTATCTGGGTTTCACTATATTGGAATCCGTTTAGCCAATCTGGCGGGTTCCATTTAGCTTAGCTTAGCATAGATCATTGAATTGGATTAGACCAGGCATGTCCAAACTCGGTCCTGGAGGGCCGGTGTCCTGCAAAGTTTAATTCTAACCCCAATCAGACACACCTAGGCTGGCTAATCAAGCTCTGCTTTCTACAGTAGAAACATTTTTGCAAGTGTATTGAGGCAATTTGGAGCTAAAATCTGCAGGACACTGGCCCTCCGACTTTGGACACCTCCGGATTAGACCATTATCAACCTCCTCATAAATAACTAGAGACTGAATGTATGGATTAAAAAAAATGGTAAAACTCATCTGTTAAACTCCAGAGGGATGAGCCTATCTTTCAAATAAGTGTTCTGTTAGGAATTATTCAGATGCTTATGAACCTTCAATTAAATATAATGAATTGAGAGGAACTTGCTTGGCAAGAATCAGTAAATGTTAGGAGAGGAACAGAAAAATAAAGTTTACGTGTACATATTTATATTAATTTATGTTAATCTTAAGTTCACCAGCCCATCAAAAAGTTTTAGATACTAAAGAGGGATGCTAGTTTAATCATGACTTCTGATGTTACCTCCTAGAGTATACACATAATAACAACCATAGCACTTTTTTTTTTTTTACCATGATTTACAGAAGGCACTCACTAAACTGCCTGCTCTAACAAATGGTTTTAAATAATGTCTGTTAAAGTCATTTAAAAAAATAACAGTTTTTTTTTTTTTAAATATGGTTTGCACTACACAACTTTGTTGGTTAACAAAAAATAAAAATCTAAAAAAAATCAAACACACATAATCCTGTTGCACTAATGTTGGTCTTACACTTCATATTATCAGATTTTTTATAGTTTCATGTATTCATTCCAGTAATTTGTAATTATAGTAATTAGTAATTATATCAATGTATATATATGATATATTTAGTAGAGGTTGATATTTTAGAAATGATGGAATGTGTTTAAAAATGTAGTGGTTCTTTGGTTTTTCTCTTAATGCATCAAGCTCAGACTGGGGGCTAGGAATATCAGAAGAATATACTTTATTGGAATATTTTCCAAAAAAGCAGAGACGTCCATAGGCAGACCCATCCCTAGTCTCACTCCAGGACAATCTAATGTCCCTAACATTGGCTATCCCCTTTATCCTGGCTTCCTCCCACCTTTGTGTTTTCACAGTTGTTTACTGGTTCAACAGGCCTCTGTATTCATTCCAGTAGTTTGACCATAAACTGATATATCAATGTATGTATACGATATATTTGGTAGTGGTTGATATTTTAGAAATTATGGAATGTGTTTAAAAATGTATAGAGTGTGTTAACTAGCAACATTAGGAGTTAAGAAATGCAATCCAAACATTATTTTCTTTGTGGGGCAGTTAAAGGGTTAATAGTTTGTATACCAAAAATCTTGACAGGCATACGTAGAATAAGTATCACTGATGACATAATAAAAGAAACTATATATAGATCAAATTGCAGCTCCAAGATATTTTTTATTGTAAGTGTCTTTAAATTAAATGTATTATGTATTAATATACATTTATTGCATACAGTTTCATACAAGTACAGGTCAGCAAGTATGTTTCCATTTTTGCATAAAAATATGTTATGCTGATTTAAAACAGTGTTACACTGAATTACATTCTGCCAAAATATTGATATTGCAATGTTCTTATTATTAATCATTAAACATAGTTTTAATAATGTTCCTGACAGCAAAGCAGATGCTATAAAAATTTAACATTTCATTGTATTTTTTGACACTCAGACATTCTTGCATAACTTCAGCTTGTAGCTATGTTCATGAACACTTCCTGTTATCCAATATTATTGACATTATCAGGGTGTGTATTTTTGGGTGCACAGGATAATCCCTGTCAGCTTGAGACATCTTGGATGAGGTATTACTAACCATTCTTGAAATTCGCAAAACCTCCCCGGGCTCCAGACTGCACCTTTTGATACTGGCTCTAGATTTACTCTTTGTGTTCACATGGACATCTAAAATACACCAATAACACAAATATAAAATTGCATTATATTATATTACTTAATTATAATACATTATTACTTTATTATATTTGTCAACGCTAAACATTTCTCATTTGACTTGAACATAAATAACTGACTCTGTATATTGATACTGTAATTTAGTGTAATGGATCACACTGTATTGTAACAAAGAATTTGCATTACACCGAAAAATGAAAAGATTTCTCTGAATGACAAAATCTTACTACAGCTTATATTTCAGGCTGCAGGGTCTTCAGGGCCCCTTCTGATGATGTCAACAGTATGGACTGTATGGAAAAAACGCTAATAAAAAAACAGAAAGAAAGTAGTAATTTTTAAACTTACTTTAACATGTATTTCATAGCAGACTAAATTAACACAAAATATTTTATGTTTTGTCTGGTGAATTTTATTTCATTTGTAAATATACATCCTTTCCTGTCATTCCTGTCCCAAAAAATTTTAATTTAGGGCAAGTAAAATGCTAAATAACGATGTGATTTGAAGCTGATGTCAACAGGTGATTTTTATGGGCTTTATGCACATTAAAGCCAACAATAAACTTTCGGTGAAAGCTAAATGTGACTATTTTCAATTTCACAAGGTTGTTTTTACAGCATCCTTGTTGTAATGCAATTACAATACATTCAGTTGAACAGACTTAAGCATTAATTTAGTCGTTCAAGCGTAAAATGAGATGAAAGGCTGCTGTAACTGTAGTGGTTCTTTGGTTTTTCTCTTAATGCATCAAGCTCAGACTGGGGGTTAGGAATATCAGAAGAATATACTTTATTGGAATATTTTCCAAAAAAGCAGAGACGTCCATAGGCAGACCCATCCCTAGTCTCACTCCAGGACAATCTAATGTCCCTAACATTTGCTATCCCCTTTATCCTGGCTTCCTCCCACCTTTGTGTTTTCACAGTTGTTTACTGGTTCAACAGGCCTCTTCCAGCTCCTACTTCTTTACGACCCCTATTTAAAGCCTCTTCTTCTTGGTGGCCCTCATAATGTAAAGATCTAATGTATTCATAACTGTTTTTACACATAAAGTTCACATTTGGTAATTATGACTAGTATCTGTAATCCAAACATCTAAACTTAACTCTGACACAGATGGTTCTCATTGTATCCCCAAGTCCTCTCTCGTGCTCTTTTATGACCGCTTTGCCTTAACCTGTCACCTGTTTTCAATGACATTTAATGGCAGATTCATAGAGCTTTCCACTCACCCAATTAAATGTGTCTTCATATTAGTAAATAAAAATCTTCATCATAACCACTAGCATCGTCAGTCGCAACATGTGAGTGCAGAAATTCCATTTTAAATAATGGGGTAAAATAAACTGTCATATTTTAAAGACATGGCGGGGACATGTAATTTAATGCAGTGCTTCTTGTCTGATCTGAGACTCACTTCATATCATATATCTAATCTTAGATCTGATCTTAAATGTGACAATTTTGTAATGGAAAGACAGGTCACTGGAAGCCGTTGGGCTGCCCGGCTGAACATTAAAAGCCCATTATGATTTGGTACAAAAGCAGCATCCAAGAAAGGTCTAGTACTTTATAAGCAAAGATGAGCTCAGGATCGCCAGTTTGCCAACAAATGAATGAACTGAAATGTTTAAAAACAATGTAACTTGCACTTCTGTGATGACCCCATTAATGCTGAAAAGTACCTAGAGATTTTGGAGCACAATATGCTGCCTCTTTTTCCAGGGATGCCCATGCATATTTTAACAAGACATTGTAAAACCACATTCAGCACACTTTACAAAGTCCTGGCTGCAGAGGAAAAGGATACAGACACTTGACTGCCCTGTCTACAGTCCCAACCAGTCTCTAACAGAGAGTGTGGGGTGCATTTTGAAGCGTAAAATGCAAAAACAGATCCCATACTGTTAAAAAGTAAGTAAACCTGTTGCCTTAAAAGCAACAAGTTGATTTTACTTTAAATTGTGTGTAAATTCATTGTAACTTGGAAAGAATAAGTTGACTTAATTTTTATAATAATGCACATAAATTATTTACTTAATAAACAATTGGTTTACTCACTTTTTAAAATATAAAGTCAACTAATCGCTTCAAAAGCAATGGGTTTACTCACTTTTTAAAAGTAAAGCAAACTAATAGCTTTTTACAGTGTACTTTGGAACACAATTTCAATTTCATCAATGTTTTGTGTAGATGTTTTGGTAGCCATTTTTGCATCATGTCCAAAGTTTCAGAGCTTGATGCAGTAAGCTTTGTTTTTTTTTTTTCAACTTAGATTTTTTTAAAGCTGAATAACTTTCCACAACTAGTAGTTTCTGTGATGGAAATGTTTAGCTGTGAAAATATGATTTGGAGTAAAGGTCAAATAAGCATTTTTTTTTTTAAATTAAAAAGGACCTTATCGTACACATCAAAAGTGCCACCCAAACATTTATCTGCAGACAGTACTGACCGTTAATCATGCTCATGAAAGCTTTTCCAAGTTCAAAAAGTTACAGTACTTGTCATCACACTGATAAAGTCACACTGATAAATACCTGGAGACACTTTTTATAACTTGCTAAACAACAAAAGCATTGTTGATTTGCATTTGTTATGCTGTTTTTTTTTTAAATATGAAAATCTGAAAATGTAAGTTTTAAAGCACATGCTGGTCGCCTGCGATTTTGTCATATGCAAACAATGCTTACAGATAAAAAATGTTTTGTTTTCAAATCATTTTAAAGTTATAATTGAACACAAAATAAAACTTAATTTATCATAGTCTCACCTTATATATTTTGAAAAATCACAGAGGAGTTTTTGAATTTAATTAGTGAAAGAGTAATTGATTCATGTGGATTATGATCAAAACAATGTTTGGTTTTTTTTCTTCTCATTCTTAATCACAAATACAAATTTGGTCAAATTTAAAGTATTCATAGTCAACACAGTTCAACATTTACTAATGCATTACTAACATCCAATGTTGTGCTTGTTAATATTAGTTAATGCACTGTGAGTTAACTTTATTTTCATTAATTACCATCAGCAAAAATTAATAAATACTGTAATAAATGTATTGTTCATTGTTTGTGCATGTTGGTAAATAGGGCAGTATTTTACAGTTTTACTAAAAGTTCCTTTATTATTTACTCACCCTCTTATTGTTTAACTGTATTCTGAAGAATCGTGCTTGGGGTTTTGGATGTTTGTCAGCAAATCATTGATATCGTTCAGGCTGCTTTTCTGCACAGATAGGATTAAAGGAACCAGTGTACACATAAATAGGATATGTAATCATCAAACAAATAAATATAACTTCATTCGTTTTCCTTCAGCTTAGTTGCTTTATTTGTTTATTCTTTATTTAAATAGTGGATTGGCTTCCAGCTGCAACCCAGTACTTGGAAACATCCATACACACTCATTTACACACATACACTACGACCAATTTAGTTCATTTTATTCATCTATACCGCATGTCTTTGGACAGTGGGGCAAACCCACGTGAACATGGGGAGAACATGCAAACTCCACACAGAAATGCCAACTGACCCATTCCATCAGGGATTTAAACCTGCGACCTTCTTGCTGTGAGGCAACATTGCTAACTACTGAGCCTAAATATAATTTAATGTTTGTTTTTAAAACCATTGATTCCCTGGTAGTTTGTTGGTTTAAATGAAGCATAGTCATTTTTTCCCATTATGAATGTCAACAAACCAAAGCTTTACCATATTCTTGCAATACTGTTGGGTAAAATCCAGCTCTCAAATTTAAATCATACAGTAGCTCTTATACTTTATCATAAAAGTTTATTTAGGCTGCTGAGATGTGATTTAGAATGTTAGATGTGAATTAAATGTTCATTTCAATTTCAAAGACTATGGAGTCTCTTGACTCTTCAATCAAATCAGCCATTCATCGCATATGAGTCATTCCTTTATTACTGTGCAATATTTTAAACTCATTAGCACATCAGGTAAACAGCTGCAATGGCTGATCAAAACATCTTATATAATTAAAATGCAGAAGACCTCTGAACACAATTTTGACCCCATAAAAGTTTTATATTCTTAACATGGCAACTTTGCATTTAGATACCAATTATTTACAGAGATTAGATAGACATTGTAAAGCATTTTAAAATGTTGTTAATAATTACTTTATCTACTAAGACATATGTTTACATATAAAACTGTATGTTCATTGTCACTCTGCTCTTTTAACTTAATTCTATTAGAATAGTTAGTTCCTTGTATTTATTGCATATTACTATTATTTATTGCATATTGTTATTGAATATTAGTGTTTAATGTGCAATAAGTGCTGTCAGAAACTACTGTCCTTTCTCTGGTATATGAAATAACAGCACAACATAATTTGATATAAATAAACTGGGTATATAATTATACACACTTTTAAATAATTGTGATTCAGGCACAATATTAAATCGACAAACAAAACATTTTTTATTATAAAAGTACAAATGCCAAAAACTGCTATTTATAACTACATACCTTATAATCTATACAACTATGATTTCAGCTGAACATTCGTCCATTAAATATGTTAAAACTCTACTGCAAAACCTATAGTCAAATAACAGATATGGTGGCAATTGTGCACCTTTAACCTCAGGCAGTTCAATTGTAAGTGTAATCTTATCCAAGATCTATAAATTAAGCTTCACATGAATTTTGCTGAATACAGCAAAGAGCTTATTTCATTTATTTTTTTACGTTATTGTCATTTCAGTCCATAGTTTACTGGAGATACCATATCTTACATCATCCTAATAAATAATCCCTTATTAGGATGGCCAAGCCAACACCCAGCTCCTATAAAAACCCTGCCGTTTTAATATTCATTCTCACATTTTTCTTGAGGTACCCCAGGTATGTAACCAACGCAGAATTTCTATTAAAAAATCTACTTAACTTGTTGTAATTAAGGAAACTCATTTTTTCTAACAGAAAATTGGCATTAGAATGGGGAGACTTACACTTATAGCAGGTAAGAGCGGATATACACTAAGTGAAATGTAAAATACACTAGATAAATCTTTTATATATATATATATATATATTTATTATTTACATAAAGTCATTTTGTTTCCTAGGTTTGAGCTTGGTGCTCTGCCATGTCGGTGAGTTTTTAACTACTTCTTAAACTGTTTTGATGTTTTCTTTTAATGAAATATTATAGCACTGTAATTGATTGATGCCGAGACTAATTCTTAGATTTTTGGAGATATTGTCCACGTTTCCAGGTGAAAATGTCTTATGTAAATGTATTTTTTGTGTGTGTGTGTGTGTGTGTGTGTGTGTGGGTGTATGTGTGTGTGCGTGTTTGTGTGTGTCCATAACCAGCCTTTTCCATGGAAATGGCCTGCTACTTCACCAACTGGTCCCAATATAGACCTGGAATTGGAAAATATACTCCTGCAAATGTTGACCCTTACCTTTGCACACACCTTATCTATGCTTTTTCAATCATCAACCAAAGGAATGAGCTTGTCACATATGAGTGGAACGATGAAACTCTATACAAGGCCTTCAATGAACTCAAGAACAAGTATGTATTATTTTCAGATTCTATAAAAATAGTATTCAGCTATTGTATCTTACCAAACTAATAGAAAAAAAAAAGTAACACGGGTAATTCAATATGAACAGTTTATATAAATATGTCCATTATCTTCATAGAAATCCCACTCTTAAGACCCTTTTGGCTGTTGGGGGATGGAATTTTGGTTCGGCACAGTAAGTATTCTCTATAATCATGATACAGGATTGTTGTATCTTTTTAAATGAGATACAAAAACATATAAGATTGTACCTTAAATCCATCTCAGGTTCTCCATCATGGTGTCCAATCCTGCAAACCGTAAAACATTCATTCAGTCTACCATCAAATTCCTGAGAACTCATGGATTTGATGGACTGGATCTGGACTGGGAATATCCCGGAGCAAGAGGAAGTCCACCTGAAGACAAACAAAGATTCACTCTGCTGTGCAAGGTGAATTTGATAATGATCCAGTGCCTTTTTAAGCAATTATCATGAAGTATTTTGCTAACTTAAGGCTTTAATAACTTTTCATTATATTTATAATTTATTTATTTATTTATTTTTTGCAGGAACTTGTTGCAGCCTACGAGGCTGAGAGTAAAGCCACTGGCAATCCTCAGCTTATGCTGACCGCTGCTGTATCAGCTGGCAAAGGCACTATTGATGATGGATATGAGATTGCAGAGATTGCCAAGTAAGAATAACAATCATCAATCCATTTTCAACACTTGTAGGGTGACAAGGCACCTAAGCACAGCATGATATTTATAGCCTATTTATTTGATTCATCTTAGGTACTTGAACTTCATTAACGTCATGACTTACGACTTCCATGGAACTTGGGAGCGATTCACAGGACACAACAGCCCTCTGTACCAAGGCTCAAAGGATGAGGGAGACCTGATCTACTTCAACACCGTAAGAACTGAAATTAACCTTATTTAGCATGGGATTTTCACTCTCTCAAATCAATGCAAAAAAAAAAAAAGCCAATTCAACTTTAACACAACTTTTTTTCAGGACTATGCTATGCGCTACTGGAGGGACAATGGAACCCCTGTGGAGAAACTCAGAATGGGCTTTGCAGCATACGGTCGCACTTTCCGTCTGACATCTTCAGATACCAGCGTTGGAGCTCCAGCTAGTGGACCTGCTTCAGCTGGAACCTACACTCGCGAGGCTGGATTCTGGTCTTACTATGAAGTGAGAGATTGAGAACAGCCATTTTGTACAAAATCAAATAATAAGAATAATTGAATATGTTAATCTAAAAAGAACGCTCACAATATCTAATAATGCTGAACAATGTGTCTGCAGATCTGTGGCTTCCTGGAGGGAACAACAATTCAGTGGATTGATGACCAGAAGGTGCCCTATGCCACAAAGAACAGCGAGTGGGTTGGATTTGACACCAAGGAGAGTTATGAAACAAAGGTAATTCTGAGTCTTTACTGGAGCTACGTTTCATTGTCACTGTTTGTCAGAAACTGTTAGTCACCTCAATCCTTTCCTCTATATTCACAGGTCCGTTATCTGAAAGACAAGAATTTTGGTGGAGCTTTCGTGTGGGCACTTGATCTGGATGACTTTGCTGGACAGTTCTGTAGTCAGGGGAACCATCCTCTCATGGCCCATCTTCGCAATCTACTGGATATTGGTATGAATATTTACCCTTTTTTTTGCATCACTTGTTGCAATCGATAAGCTAATGACTATCAATATGCATCTTTCCTTCCAAGAATTGCCTCCAATGCCTTCAACTACCACTCCTAAACCTGGCCAAAGCACCACAAGGCCCACCACAACCACAACTACCACCACTCATGCTCCAGGACCAGGATTCTGTAATGGGAAGCCAGATGGACTCTATGCTCACCCTAATGACCCCAACAAATATTACAGCTGTGCTGGAGGTCATACCTTCGTGGAAAAATGTGCTGTAGGCACCGTGTTTGATGACAGCTGCAAGTGCTGTGTTTGGCCCAAACCTTAGTGATCATGACTCAAGAAACTTCAGAAAAACATTTGCAAATAGTGAAACAAGACACTGCAAATTTCCTTAAGCCAACAAATGACAGCAAACCGTTTCATATATAAGAACATTAGTGTAACCTACATTTATTTACTAGATTTGTATCATGTCTTTAATACATCTTGGTGACGTTTATACTGTAAGTGCAAGTACCTCTTTTTAAATGACTGACAAAAAGTTTGTTTCTTGTTCGTTTTCTCCTTGCTTGTGAAATTAATAAACTGACATCATGGAGAGGGGAGAAATCTGTGGAAAATGTCTTTTTTATGCAAGTTCATTGCTCTACAATCCCAACTCAAAATAAAAAAACAAAACTTAAATACAAATGGAACTGCCTATACAATTGAAGTCAGAATTATTAGCCCCCTTTGAATTTTTTTCGTCTTTTTTAAAGATTTCCCAAATGATGTTTAACAGAGCAAGGACATTTTCACAGTATGTCTGATAATATTTTTTTCTTCTGGAGAAAGTCTTATTTGTTTTATTTCGAATAGAACAAAAGCAGTTTTTAAATTTTTAAGCACCATTTTAAGGTCAAAATTTTTAGCCCTTACATTTTAGCTACATTTTTTCTCGATAGTCTACAGAACAAACCATCCTTATACAATAACTTGCCTAATTACCCTAACCTGCCCAGTTAACCTAATTAACCTAGTTAAGCCTTTAAATGTCACTTTAAGCTGTATAGAAGTGTCTTGAAAAACATCAAGTCCAATATAATTTACTGTCATCATGGCAAAGATAAAAATAAATCAGTTATTAGACATAAGTTTTTAAAACGATTAAGTTTAGAAATGTGTTGAAGAAATCTTGTCTACGTTAAACAGAAACTGGGGAAAAAATAAACAAGGGGTCTAATAATTCAAAGGGGCTAATAATTCTGACTTCAACTGTATATGGATGGACAGGCCAAATCTAGAGCCATTATACAACTTAAAAAAGATAAAGAAATAAGTCTTATAATTATTTGCATTGCTTAATTTCTAAAAGTATTCAGTCATTATGACGATTGTGCAAAATAAAATCACATTCATGAGGTCTATCATTGGATGCATGATGCAATTAAAAACAAACAAAAATCATTTAATGTATGTGTCTTTGTCAAAGATTTTAAATAATCTTTACAATAATATGCCAAATGTTGGATTTACACTATTGATGATATACCCTGTATATTTTAGCTTTGTTTTCAGTAACCATTTGTAAACTATTTGTAAGAAAAACCTGTTTGTATTTTAGAAAATTTATGAATTTCAGAAAAGTATATATTTCCAGTTTATTTTAGCGTAATCAATAAAAATAGCTAATAAGAATAGATTTCTCTATATAACATTTGTCTAGAGAAATGTTACATCGCAAGTTATATTATTATTGCAAAAGTCAACGTCACTGCATAATTTCCCAGTATTGGGCTGCCCTAAAAAAAAAACTTGAATAATTTTGTTGAAGGTTTTTCTAAATCTGAGACATAACTGCCCTTTAACTGAAAGTTTATTCATCCAAAGTTTGTTTAGTAGACTTCCATATCAAGTCAGGTCCAGCTTTATTGTCATTCATCTACATGTGTGAACATATACAGTGGAATGAAATGTCATGTTTAGCCGGACCACAGTCTTAAATGAATAAACAATCATAATTATGAACATAACAAGGGACGTAGGAGCTATTTTAAACCTATACATGTATCTAACATACTGGACCGGTAATCTTAAATTAAATATTTAACTTTACACATAGCCTAAGACTATAAAAGTACTTATCCATAATAAAGAACAGTATTGTGCAAAAGAGCCCGGCAAACAATTTTGTGTTTAAAAGATGTCTATTAGACGTCCATTTAGATTGGCTAAAACAAGGCTAAACTTGGGCTGTCAGTGAAAATCTAATAGACATCTAAGAATAGCTCAAAACTAGACTAGTCGTCAAATAGACAGATTAGACAGACTTTATATTTGTAGTCATTCATTTCTGTTTATTTAATGACTGGTCTAGTTTTGGCCTATTCTTAGACATATGTTAGATTTTCACTGACTGCTCAAATCTAGCCTTGTTTTAGCCAAGACGACTGTTTAGAAGTGTATTAGATGTCCATTAGACATCTTTTAAAAACAAAACAAAAAAAATGCTTGCTGGGAGGTATTTTAAGGTTGAGGAAAATAATTAGTGCAACATGATTTGTGGTACAGTCACAAGAAACATTGTTTTTCTTATTGAGTCTTTGTAAGATGGAGTTTTAACCCTTGTGTGCTGTCTGGGGTGACTTTGAGGCTTCATTTGGCAATAACTCTATCTGTGCTTCAGCAAATGGAATGATTTTAGGTGACAAATCTTATTGTGACAAATTTTTGGAAAAAGGTTTTAAATTTTCATTTATAAATAATCAACAGTAACAATAAAAAATGCACCTCTAACAACAGAATGTTGTTAGAGGTGCACCTCTAAAACTAAGAATGTATGATTATATAGTGTCATGGCTTTGCAATCAAAAAATATCATAATTTAAGTCAATGGGGGGAAAGCAGCCACTAACATAACGGAACGATAGTACACTTGAACAAAACACAAGGGTTAAGTAAAGTGTCTGGTGCATATAAAGAGAAACATGTTTCTACAGGTGGTTTGTTAAGCCTACTCACCTGTTTAAAGGACACTCAGAAATGTTTTTTATAGAGATAAGGTATGATTGTAAGAAAGTGTCTGGTGCAAATGTGCCTGGTTTTTGGAGCAGGGATTGTGGATTAGATTTCAGAGATGAGTGAGGTGATTGGAAATGAGGGCTCGAACAGATTGTAAAAAGAAAGTCTAGCCGAGCGAGCTCTAATAATCCGGAACCTTCTTCCGACTGGCAGATTATCATTGGCTTTTGGATGGAAGGATATCATCAAAAGGCAAAATCAAAAGGCCTGAATTTGAGCATCTATTAAGAGTTAAGATAATGTATCCCTCCAGAAGACTTGGTTTAAATGTCTTGATTCTTTAAGAACTTACTTTTTGATCTCTTTACAGATGTTTTGAAGCACCTGCATTTTGGGTGAAATTAAAATGGTGGGACAGAAATGTCTTAGATTCTAAATATCTTCATTTTTTTCAGAAGATGAGTCTTGTGGGTTTGGAGCAACATGAGTATAAGAATTATGAAAGACTTTTTTTTTTTTTAGTGTGAAGCAACCAGTAGTGAAGATGATGTTTAATAATCACTAAAACTAAAACTACACACCCATCTGACTAATAATAGAATTACTCCCTTATGGTAACACTGAAACACTGTGTATTTTCTGGGTAAAAGGTGCTTCTCAGAAACAGTATGCATTGCAAAAAAATATTACACAAATGAACTTGAATAAAACTGAAAATTCTGAATAAATTGCAATGACTTTGTTGGTGCAAATAGTTATTTCATATTTTAGACAGCAAAAGATATCTAACTAGAAGACACAGACATATAATATACTATCATTTTCTGCTTTAAATATATACAAACATATAATTTAAAAATTAAAATATTTATTTATATATTTTACTTTGTTGCAAATGCTGCATTTCCTTGCATGATGGCATTTATCAGGTCAATATAATTTAACAACAGCTATTGTAGGGTCGGCTGATACAGAGAAATGCAAAATGTGGTGTCAATAAAATCATCCCTTAATCAAGGTACATTATCAAAGGTCTTGGATACAAGATAAATAGCATGTCTCCATATAAACAGGACAGCAACAGAAGATGCAAGAGGCAATAAATTTAATCACTTCAAATTTATAATGCTCATCTGTCCCACTCAGTCCATTTAGAAAATAGTTTTATGACTAAAAGCCCAATATCAGCAGTCAATATTAGCAGGTTTAGTGGGGAGTTTTATGAAGGGACTGAATTGACTTCTTTCCATTTTGCTTATTTTATCGGAATTTGTATTTTAATCTTTTAAGTGAGCTATTGAGTTGTTTATTTCTAGTGTACATTAAAAGGAAAGTTGGTATAACTGAAGGACATTTTAAGTAGGCTAGTAGTTACATTTGCGGCTAAAACAAACACAGGCTACATGGCAAAAAAAGATGCAGTATTTTTACAATACTATTCAATAATTACAAGAATAAATACAATTTAAAATAAACACGTAATATTTAGTGCATACATTCACTAAAAGAATCCTCTCTAGATTATTAATTTTTCTAACTGAATACTGTATGGCGGATGTAACGTAGTCTAACCGTTAATTGTTTACTAATTTACTGTGCTAAACGAATGTCAAACGTCAAACTAACTTTACCGTGGTAATTACTTTCAGTGATTGTAACATTAACTCAGTCATTACACGAGTCTGGAAAGATTTAAGTAATGTTGTAATGTTTCTTTCAACATACCTTCTAACGTTCATTCATTAGAGAGAAAAAAATTTTTTGGGCGTCCTCGTTAAAATGTTTTTGAACCTTTTAACACTTAACGCGGATGCGGGTGGGCGGGAATTACATTTACATAAATGTGATTGGATGGTTATTATGTCTGTCAAAAATACTATGACGCGATTAGGGTTTTTCACTTTTGCTCCAAAAGCTAACGAATGGCATCGCATCTTCTGTTTTGCCCCTTTTGATCCTTCTACTCCAATGGTATGAAAATGTTGTTTCTCTGCAAATTCTTCAAACAAATTCATACGCTCTTTATGGAATTGTATCAGTTCCAAATATTACTTTTATTGTAATTCTTTTGTTCCTGATATTGATTGGAAAAAACATGGCTCATCTCAAATTGCTACTTAATTACAAATAAGATAAAAAAAAAATAGAATATGTACAATGAATACAGTCATATTCATCTTACATTAAACAAAAAAACATATTGATACTAAATGTTCCTTTTGTAGGCAACACACTGAATTTTAGCGATGCAGTTATTCTAATTTGCTTTGGTAAGATTTTTCCCTTTTTGTAATTAAGAATGTTGATAAAGATGTTTCCTTACTATGGGAATTTTTTTGTTTGGTTTTGTTATTACAAAACAGAACCTTGTAAATGTTTGGTTTTTAAATATACAAACCAAAAACCTTGTTTTATATTTTACTTATTACTTTGAAACTATTTCTAACTCTTTTACAAAAAAAAGCCTTTTAAAACCACTGAAATTTCTAAATTATGTTTTTTTTATGTGATGTATATACCCATTTCTGTTTTTTTTTTTTTTTTGCTTTTGTTGTTGTTGTTTTCCTTTTTTTCTTTTTTCTTTTTTCTTTTCTTTATGATGTACTGTGATTCTGTATTTTCACTTTGTCACATAATAAAAATCTGAAAAAATCTAAAGAATGACAAAAAAGATGACCTATATTTTGAGATTGATTCTGAAAATGCAATTTTTGCGGACATTTCCACAGTCATATTATTATAGACACTTTTAGGCTACTTCTACAAAGTAATAGCTATCATCACAGTTTTTGTAATTTGCCTGGTTGGCTTCTAAAAATACAAATGTCCTAAAGATTGCTTAAATTTACCAACAAAACTATATCAATTAATAGGCCTAAATAAATAGAATCACAAAATTAAAACTATTCAACATCAGCTCACAGTTCACTAAATTGTCCATGTTTATACACCATTAAAAACATACAGTACTGTATGCATACTGGGGTAGGGGGAAGAGAAGAAGGTCTACAATGAAGGCTATCTCCAGATTATTTCTCACAGTAGTGTTATCTTGTGTTTCCATTTTTGTTTGTGATTTCACTTAATTAACATGATTATGAATTTGTGACAGCTACATGTAATCTGATCATGCTGTTTTTGTTATGAAAAGTTACCAAAATATCTATCAGAAATGTATAACTTCTATTTAAGTTTAAACTTAAAAAAAATTATAATAAATAATTATTTTAGCCTAATCATTAAAGTAAACAAAATTTCCAAAAAAAAAAAAAACTTAACTAACTAATATTTGTAATTGTAAGTATCTCATATGAATATCTGAATTATTATTGTTGGGTTTCCATTAAAATCTAGACACTCATTTTAAGAGCCCCAAATAATACCGGGCTGTTAAATCTGGCATGTTACCAGACCACAATTTTTTTACCATCATGTGTTGTGTTAAAAAAAAATACAATGCAATCAGAAACACAGTTGGTGGTTGCAAGGTTTGTTTATTCATATGAGTTTTTTTTTTTTTTTTTGTTTTTTGCTTTGAAGGGAAGTCATTGTTGAGCACCAGTCACGTTGACAGATTTTTAAAAAAATAGCAACAAAAAATAAGCAATGCATGCTTTTAAAATACATTCAAGTGGAAAGATAAAGCACAAAGAATTATGTTCAGTCTACAGCAATTCCCTTTGTATGAAACAGCTGTAGTTGCAGATGTTTAGATTCATTTGTGTGTGCTTATTCAAATGTGCAGTGTCCCATTTCACTGTATGTAGATGCCTTCAGTGATCACTTAGTGTTTAGGCCAGCCACAGCACTTACAGCTCTCATCAAACTCAGTGCCTGCTCCGCAATTATCCACATATGTCTGGCCTCCAGCGCAGCTGTAATATTTGTTGGGGTCAGGGTGAGCATAAAGTCCATCGGGCTTCCCGTTACAGAATCCTGGTCCTGGAGCATGAGTAGTGGTGGTGGTGGTAGTGGTGGGTCTTGTGGTGCTTTGGCCAGGTTTGGCAGTTGTGGGGGGAGGCAGAGGAGGCAATTCTGGAGAGAAAAAAAATATTAGCATTTTAGTATTAACATTAATTTAGTATTAGCTGTACTAAAAAAAGGTCCAAAATGGTATTTTCACAGTGATACCAGAGGAAATATTTTTGGTTCCCAAATAACCTTACAGTGAATTGTACTTATTTTCTAAGATGATAAGATTTAAAAGAAAGCTGTATATGTTCCATTGGGTTCTATGATTCTTCATGCAACCATTAATGCCAATAAAAATCCAAATTTTTAAGAGTTTTGGTGTCAAACTCTGGTTTTGGGATTTTTTACTGAAACCCCTTCACGTGAAAGGTTTCTATTGCATACCATTTTTAAAACACAATGGCAAAAGCCTATCAAATACAACTTTAGGTCTACAGATGGTAGGTTTGGTGACACTGCCACCTACTGGATTGAAAAACCTTAAAATAGAGTGAGTATGCTTGTAACATTCTGAATATTTGGCCGGATCTATTTAGAATTCTTGACTCACTTAGTGACTAAACAGTGCCATATTTATTTAGAGCAGTTTTAACTTTTACTACAGAATGCCTGAACAGCTTGGAATGAGCGGCGCCACCTAGTGATTAAAATGAAGACCAAACGAGTCAAATTTCATAAACTCCATCATTTCCCTGGTAGCAAAGAATTCTGGCCCAGATTTGGCATAAAGCTGGAACAGCAGGCGTTCTTCCAGCACTACCATACAGCATGTGGGCCAAATATGGCCCTGGTATGGCAGAGGTGGCACCGTCTTTATGGCGGCACACAAGACTTGAGTCAGATGGAAAATGTAGTGTTAAGCTCAGATGTTAAAAATTTATATGTGGGCTACATAAGGCCTGTCTTGGCCCACATTTAAAATACATTAAAATAATGTTTGAGTAAAGAAAAAATTCTACCAATCAGGTCTCTTTGAGAAAAAGCATGCCCATACTGTGCCTAAAGAGCAGTGCTTCATGGGTTTATCAATTTCCGACACACCAATCTATCTGGCCCAGTTCAGCACCAGTTATGAGTTATTAACTTGGCTGTGACTTGACCCAGATATGGTCTATGTTAGGCCCCTGTCTGGAAGCCAGACTTGGTCCAGTCTTGTACCGTAATCCACTGCTACATGTGGGTCAAGCAAAACCTGATTGTGTGGGCCAAGTTGGGCCAGAGAAATTTTGCTATGTGGGTTGTATTCAGAGCCATTTATCTCTGTAGAAAACAACTTACTAAATGCTGCATGTTAATGGCATTTTCAACAATTGGCCAATCAAAGGACCCTTTGCCTGTGTGGAAATATAAATTTCTATCATCTAATTCCAAATGGACAATAATCTACGTATAACTGAAAAGTTATATTCTTAGGTTTTTTAATTATATAATTTCATTAACATCCCAGCTAGGAGGGACATTTAACCTTTATCTCTCTGACTACAGGCTAAGCCAGTGATGCAAATGCTTTAAACGACTCTGTCTTTGTCTTCTTTGTCTTCGGGTGTTGCTTTTATGCTACAGAAACCTATGTTGATTAACTTGTGTGGTCAGTAGCTGGGCCGTTTTTTAACACCTATGCCATGCTGACTCCAACTCTTAATTTGCATGCTCTGTTTAGCCATGTCCCCTCCTCCTAACAGGACATCTTAGACTAAAGCCCTTCAGACTTGTGTGAGACTTGTGTGAGACTTGTGAAAGAACTTGCAGACTGCAGACCTCTAGTAGGCTCTTGCAAGGCCGTACTCACACTAAATACGCTGTATGACTGCAGATTAACCAACACGTCTCAATAAAGGAATTCTGCTTGTTCCGAGTCTCCTGGACTGGGTTCTCTCTTTTTTTTCACTTATTTTATTTTTTTTTACAACACCTGCCAGTGTTGGCAAATGACCAACTTTTTCACTTTGCAATCATCAAAGCCCCATTTTAAAAAGATAAAATTACCAAGAAACAATAGTGACAACCTTGGACAAACCATTTCTTGTTTCTGAATACAGCTTATATGACATCATCTAACAGTATTTAGTGTATTTTCAAGTTTCTTTCCATTTACAGAGATTACAAGTGAGAATGGGCACTTTTTAAAGCTATAATGGGATTTCTGCTAAATAGTTTTAGTGATTTTACTAAATAGTAAACAAGTTCTCAGGAGTATGGCTAACATTTTTTGTGTGTGAATGGCTTTTATATGGTAAACACAGCAAGACAAGATGTGAAAGTCTAAATGACATTATGTTCATAAATAGCCATTTCTCTCTTTTAAAGACAACTGGTAAATATTCATACCAATATCCAGAAGATTGCGCAGGTGTCCCATGAGAGGATGGTTCCCCTGACCACAGAACTGTCCAGCAAAGTCATCCAGATCAAGTGCCCACACGAAAGCTCCACCAAATTTCTTGTCTTTCAGATAACGGACCTTTGAATTTAGAGGTGATAATCAGTTTCTGACAAACAGTGACAATGAAACGCAGTAACATCCAGTAAAGACTCAGAATTACCTTAGTTTCATAACTCTCCTTGGTGTCAAATCCAACCCACTCGCTGTTCTTTGTGGCATAGGGCACCTTCTGGTCATCAATCCACTGAATTGTTGTTCCCTCCAGGAAGCCACAGATCTACAGACACATTGTTTAGCATTATTAGATATTATTTTAGATATTCCATCATATTGTACAAAATGGCTGTTCTCAATCTCTCACCTCATAGTAAGACCAGAATCCAGCCTCCCGAGTGTAGGTTCCAGCTGAAGCAGGTCCACTAGCTGGAGCTCCAACGCTGGTATCTGAAGATGTCAGACGGAAAGTGCGACCGTATGTAGCAAAGCCCATTCTGAGTTTCTCCACCGGGGTGCCATTATCCCTCCAGTAGCGCATAGCATAGTCCTAAGCCAAGACGAAAGTTGTTTTAAAACGGAGGACCTTTTTTTTGCATTCATTTGAGAGAGTGAAAATCCCAGACTAAATGATGATAGTGTTTCAGTTCTTACGGTGTTGAAGTAGACAAGGTCTCCCTCATCCTTTGAGCCTTGGTACAGAGGGCTGTTGTGTCCTGTGAATCGCTCCCAAGTTCCATGGAAGTCGTAAGTCATGATGTTGATGAAATCCAGGTATCTGAAATGAACCAAATGATCAAGAAAGTCAGGAGGAGTCTAAAACATCTCGTGCTACTTCCTTCTAAGCCTGCTCACAAATATTATGATTCATTGTTCTCTTACTTACTTGGCAATCTCTGCAATCTCGTAACCATCATCAATAGTGCCTTTGCCAGCAGATACAGCAGCACTCAGCATCAGTCTGCGTCTGCCAGTGGCTTTGCCCTCAGCCTCATAGGCCTCAAGGAGTTCCTACAAAGAGGAAAACAGACATAAAAAGAGATTAAATAAAGCCAATATGTTTGCTTAACAACCCTTTGGTCGTAATCAAACCCACCTTGCACAGCAGAGTGAATCTTTGTTTGTCTTCAGGTGGACTTCCTCTTGATCCAGGATATTCCCAGTCCAAGTCCATACCATCAAATCCATAAGTTCTCAAAAATTTGATGGAAGACTGAATGAATGTTTGTCGGTTTGCAGCACTGGACACCATGATGGAGAACCTGAGATGAATTTAGGGTAGAGTTTTAGATCTTTAGGATTTTCATTTCACAAGATACAACAGCTCTTCATCACGTTTATAGAGAATACTTACTGTGTGGAACCAAAGTTCCATCCTCCAACAGCCAAAAGAGTTCTAAGATGGGGATTCCTGCAAGGATAATTGGGATAAATGTTTTAGAATTTTATGATAAATAACAATGTGTGATTTTAGAATTGTGGGTACATTTTGCATCTCAGCACTAAACCTTAAAAAAATGATGAAACAGTTTTGAGTAAAAACACAAATGCTATCAAATCATCTATAAATTTATTGTTTGTATTAGAGACATTTTGTTTTTAAAATATACTTTCTTACTCCTCTTATACCATATTTTCATCTTTTTTGTGTTGACTTTACTAAGTTAAATAGATATTTCCCAGTGCTGGGTTGCGGCTGGAGGGGCATTCGCTGTGTAAAACATGTGCTGCTTGATTCCGCTGTGGTGACTGCTGATTAATAAAGGGACCAAGTCGAAAAGAAAATGAATGAATGAATTTAAAAAAAAAATATTTGTAAAGAGAATCTATTTACCACATTATCTGTAATTTCAGTCATTTAAACGGTGCCTTTGTTCTGGCCAACATCTATGATGTTGAAAATGCAACCTTTAAAGCACTAATAGAAAAAAAGCATGTGACTCCAAATTACGTCACTTCCTATGGCGGAAAACTCTGGAAGGCGCTGAGGCTTGCCATTTCTTCTTCTCTCATTATCTGTTTAATGAATACAAAACTTTCGGATACACCAATCATTTTTGTGATATTTAAGCTAATGTCTCATTCACATTTTGAAAACTATATTCTGATGAAACTGCATACAATTCTGCTTTAGACATGCCATGTGGTATCTTATTCGAGGTTAGCAACATGAGCTTAAGCACAAAATGGCGGAAAATTAAACCTATTATTGTCATCTCTTTTTGTTAAAAAGTTTGAAAATAAGTTACACACCAGTTAGTATCAGAATCAAACGTTCCCTATATTAAAGTATTTAATATTACATTTATTACACATTATTCAATGCCAAAATGTTTGAAACTGCCAAGCAAGTTAAAGTAGACAGGGTTTACGGTCCACAAAAGCAGAGCGCAAATTCTAACATGAAGCATCATTTTAATGTTTTTTTTTTCTATTTTGCGACAGAAAAGTAAATGACAGTACAATAATATCACCATTTTAATTAAAAATATAGTATATTATATGGTAGCCCATGTAAATGAGGCACAATTAGGAATGAATGGTTTTGTGTGTATTGTAAAGTATCTGAGAGTGTGAGGCTTTAACAAATACATACGTGTTTTTGAGCTCATTGAAGGCCTTGTAAAGAGTCTCATCGTTCCACTCATATGTGATAAGCTCATTGGCATGGTTGATCATGGCGAAAGCATAGAAAAGATGTGTGCAAAGGAAAGGGTCGACATTTGCAGGAGTGTACTTTCCAATCCCAGGCCTGTACTGGGACCAGTTGGTGAAGTAGCAGCCCATTTCCATGGAAAAGGCTGGTTATAGAAACACACACAAAAAATCATTAGCTATACATTTTCACATGGAGAATGACATCTTTCCAATTTCAACACATCAGCAATTAATAGTATGATAATACTGTTGAGGCAATAAATACTTAATGACTTACCAAGGTGGCAGAGCACCAAGCCCAAACCTATTAAAAGCGAAGAAATTGATTAATGATAAATGATCAATAGGAATAAATAATACTAGCGTATAGTGTATATTATATCAGCATCTTACCTGCTACAAGTGTGAGTCTCCCCATAATTATTTCCAGTTTCTCTGTGAGAAACGAAGAATAGTTAATACATGTAAACTAATAGCAGGCATACAAATGAAGGCTGAATTTCAGTCAGACATACCTGGGGTACCTCAAGCAAGCAAAATGTAAAGAGAAACGTTAGGACCCCTGGGTTTTTATAGCAATTGGGAGTTGTCTCTAGGCCATATGGAATGATTTATTAGGACAGAGATATGGTATCAACTGTAAACTATGGACTTAAAATGGACAATAACATGTGGAACTGAAATACCTTTGGCCCACAGTGTGAAACTAAAATCTTTGATAAGATGAAAAAAATGTCTGGTACACTGATATGAATTTAGTACAAGATCCTGTAACCTCTGCATAAAAATGTGTATAGTCCTGAGGTCAAATCAGGGTTACTGTAGTTAACTAAATCAAAAATAATCAAACTAAATTTTCATATAAAACAGATGTTTACTGAAATAAAATATATAAAACATTTGTTGTTTTCATTTACTTTAATCTAAAGTACTAAACTAAAAGAATTTAAACTTGGTGATAGTAAATACCCTGTAAAAATGCAGGGTTCACAAATCAATTAAGTTAAATTAATTATTTTTACAAATTTAAGTGGACTGAACAAGATGTCCACAAAATACTCAAGAATTGTGTTAATTCAACTTATTTTAAATAATTAGATTAAACAAGCAGCAAAGATGTTTTTTTTACTGTTTCCAGAAAAATATCTGTCAATCAATCAGAATTGAGCAAATAACAGCAATTACAGTTTATAAAATATCAAATATATAGGCATATTTAAAATACATAAGCACACAAAATTACAAAGACACATTTAATGTCAACATTTCAAAACATTGTGGTGTTAACAATAGAAATTAATAAAACATTGCAGTTCTCCAACAGCAGTTTTTCTTTTAATCATAAATGTTCCATTTTTTTAACAGTGTAAAATAACACTGGCCCAGATAAACCGTCATATCATTTAATTCAGAAAATATAATGAGGAAATGACAATATGCAATAAACATAAAAGTGAATAACCACACTATAATTGAAAAACACTCAATATAGACAATAAAGAGATAAAATAATATGTAAAGATTGTTGACTTCTTATTGGATATGAAGACTGTAATTAAAACGGTCATCATTATTTCTATTGTGATTAGATATCTAAATGAAAGGATTCCGTGCAATTTGCAAATCAAACTTTTATGGGGTTAATTTTCTTCTCCAAATATTAGTCTTATATAAGAAATTTATCTTTACAGTTGCAATTGTGTTATATAAGCTTGTTGTGCTATCTGAACCATGTAATAATCAGTTTGGTGCTTTGAAGGTTATCACTCCAGAATCGGTGCAATATTCTCCTGATGTTTTGGAGACCGAAACCAAACAGTAGGCAGTTAAACCCTGCTTATCATCAAACAGTTTTGTCATCATCCTGAAGAACCTTCATTTCATAGTAATGTTAAAAAACTCATATAGTAAAGAATAAATATATGGAATGATGTTTGTAATAAGAAATAAGTTGTGGAGAATTTCAGTAATGTATTGCTCATATCTTATCACTGGAACATTGCCAAGCGATGACTTCAGTGTGAAAAAAGGAAGGATAGAAGATATGAAAAGCTTTATTGTCAAAAGACTATAATGTACATAACTATGTAGAATACTTCAATTTTACATTGCAAAATTGTCATTTTCATATTCAATTTACTGTAAAGGTTTAAAGTAAAATAATGCATGGAGAAAGTACTTCCAAATAAACAATAATGCATTGATCAAAAATATCAAATACATTTAAGATGTTGCAAAAAGGCTGTCCTATTTATGGCAACTGAAGTATTTGCTGCTAAATAAATAAACAAAATATGAATCCCTCGTCACTTTTCTACAAGTGGGTTGTTTATTAGTAAGTTTTCAATAAAAAATAACAAACAAAAATTCTAAATCTGAACTTATCTTGAAAAACTATAAATAAAATGGGTCAAACTTTGTTTTAAGAATAAATTCTTGCTATTTAGGTAATTCACTAAGACTTTAAGCTCACTAAACTATTATTCTGCTGCTTATTAATAGTT
Source organism: Danio rerio (assembly GCF_052040795.2). Classification (NCBI taxonomy): domain Eukaryota; kingdom Metazoa; phylum Chordata; class Actinopteri; order Cypriniformes; family Danionidae; genus Danio; species Danio rerio. The sequence goes on along the minus strand of NC_141031.1, from coordinate 26,460,877 downwards.
AGTATAGTTGGGTTTAGGTATTTGGTAGGTGTAGGGTGTAGAATGAGATCATACTATTAAGTACTAATATTTCTTACTAATAATCTTAAGCAGGAAGGGAATAGCAGTTGCTAAGTGGTACTTAAACTAAAGTGTCACAATGATATACATATAATGTGGGGTGACATTTAAGGTGAAGAAATAAAAATAAGGTAAAAACAATGTAAATCAAAATAATATTTTACAATATTACAGTTTTTACTTGAATAAATGCATAATCCTTTCAAAAACAGCATATTAACTTCAATTAGACATTTATTATTTATTTATTGACATCAATATTAAATGTTACCCTAATGCACAGCTAACTTTGTATGCATCCTTTTAAAAATAAAATGTTTATTCCTTAGTAACTCTTCTATACCTTAGCTGAATGAGTATTTACTGATATATAATATATATATATATAAATACTAATTCATGTGCGAACGTGCACATTTACAGTTTAAACAAATCTATCTAATCTAGCCAAAACAAAGTGTCCCAGATTTCTTCAGATAGTTTATTAGCTCAACTGTAATATAAGAATAAAGAAATCTAGGTCCTTGTGCTTGTGTAACATTATCAGAACAGTCTGTATTTTATGACGTGGCCAGGGTAATTTTATAACTGTCCTTTTCAAGTCAATTTGTCTAGCATACAGTTATTATGTCAGAGGGAACAATATGACTTTATTAATCAGAGTAGGACACAGTTTACTGTAAATGATACCCCTGCAGTTCACATAGCAAATGCTCATTAATCTGTTCTCATAAATCAAGCTGATTTTCATAGAAACCCCTTAATATGTGGCTTGATGGGTGCACGGTAAACATCACTGTAAAAAATGCTGGCTTCCGTATTCGGACAAAATGAAGGAATTAAATTAGCTTAGTTTTTACTCATTTAAGTGGATAGGTTAGGTGGATTCACTGCTAAAACTCAAGAATTGTGTTGTTGAAGCTCAGTTTAAAATAGTTATAACAAACAGCAAACATCATTGTTGAGTGACGTAAAACACCTTTTATCCCCTTCAATCTATCCTTTCATTCATTCATTTTCCTGTCGGCTTAGTCCCTTTATTAATCCGCCGTCGCCACAGCGGAATGAACCGCCAACTTATCCAGCAAGTTTTTACGCAGCGGATGCCCTTTCAGCCGCAACCCATCTCTGGGAATCAATCTATCCTGTCTTAAAAAATTAATTATGAGTGAAATGTTCATGAATCTGTTCATATGTATAAGCCTTTTTTTCTTTTTATATATTATTTACAGATGACCACTTTAAGTCAGATTGTCATAAATATCTTTATTTAAAGTGAAAGAAAAAAGAGGACATAGTTTTGTTGCACAACAAGAGGAAAACTAGATGTGAGTGAATATATAACCAGTACTTTACAAAGAACTCCATACTGCTATGCATAAAAATTATTCACTTTTATTATCATTATTATTGTGTTTCTTTCAGATGATGAGCTTGGATAGATGGAAGACAAGGTGATACATCATAGTTGAAGTCTGGACTGCTGTATTGACTTACATTCAAGGCCAATCACAACATTTACAAGCGTCAACAAAGACCAGACCAGGTTGGCATTGCTGCAGGTATGTGTTTCCGCGGAAACAGTGGAAGTATTTGCTGGCATCAGTAGGGTGTGGGTACAGGCCGTCTGGTTTACCCACACAGAAAGAGTTGATGGGGTCAGCGGTCGTGGTGGGACGTGGTGTAGTGGTGGGCTTGGGTGGGAAACCTGTGACGAGAGATTCAGTATTACTATGAAGCATATAACAGAATTATATGCTGCTGTTCTGCAGTTTAATGGTGACTTGTTTACCCAGTGAGTTTCGCAGATGGTTGACAAGAGGGTAAGCTCCGTTGTAACAGAAGCGGCCAGCAAAATCGTCAAAATCTAATGTCCACACTGAGGCTCCGCCCAGTTTTAAGGAGTTAAGCCACTGCACCTGTTAAAGGAAATACAAGACCAGTTTTGTGAGAGATGTTGTTGGTCAAACCTGTCACTGTTGAAAAACAGGGGCTGATTTTACCTTAGCGGTAATGCTTTCTTGGTTGTCAAATCCAACCCAAGCTCGTCCTTGAACTGCATAGGGCACCATCTGTTCATCAATCCAATGAATGGGGACGCTTGATTCCATGGGGCAAATCTGTGGATCAAACAAAACATAAATTACTTGATAAATTACTGGCTGCTGAGAGCAAAAAAACTTTAGAAATGGTGTTCTTGGATAAATCTGCATTTTTGAACAAACAATCGAGCTAATGATTCAGTGAAACAGTAACAAAGGGAAATTGCTTATTTTGTTTCAGAATGAATCTTTTGAGTGAATGATGAATGAGACAGTCACCCAAGACCATCACTTGCTGCCACCTACTGATTTATCAGTGTAAATGTTATAGAGCAGTAGTTGAGGGCGCAGTAAAGATCAGTAGGACTGACACCTAGTGGTGGAACTTGGCATTGCAGTCCAAATTCAAAATAATACATTGCAAGATTGACAACAGGAGCGAGTGTGTTGTCTGAGTTTGAAGATCAAGCCTTACACCAGAGGTGTCCAAACTTGGTTCTAAAGGACCTATGTCGTGCTGAGTTTAACTACAACTTGCTTCAACACATCAGCCAGGAAATTTCAAGTATATCTAGTTAAAGCTTGATTAGCTGGTTGAGATATGATTAGAGTTGGAGCTAAACTCTGAGTTTGGACTCCACTGCTTTACACTATAAGCTGCTAATCTAAAGTTTAAGTTAGTGATATTTGTATTGAAAAAAAAAACACCCCATGCAGATTTTTATTACTCTGCATGTGTATCTCATTCCAGGAGCTGCTACTTTCATTTAGTGCTCACATTTTTGGCTGCACCCGTTGAGGCTGCCTTCAAGACTAAAATCAAATATGCTGGGTTTTCTGCCAAGGCAACCCAGGGTGCTGAAATATAGTAGGGTAAACTGAGTTTCACAGACCAAAGACAGACATTTCAACACGGAACACACAATTTCAATAGAGAATAACTGATATTAGCATTATTTTCTAGATAAACTAGCATGTTCACTTTCATTTCATGTTTCTTCAGTCTGCAAACATACGGCATTTTATGCTTTAGAAGAGTCAAGAACTTACATACAACACCTTTAAATATATTATAATATAATTTCACAATATTACAGTTTTTACTTTCATGTTAGTTGTAATTTGCAGCCTTACTGAGCATAAAAACTTATAAAAATATACATATTGTGAAATATTATTGTCATTTAACATACGTATAATAATTATTAAACTAATTACTTTCCATTTTACTGTACATTTTTAAATATACATATATTTATGTAAATGTTACATTTATTTTATCAATTATTCTATATTTATTTTTAATTCATAGGCCAATTTTAAGAAGCCAATACAGCACATAACTGTTTTCTGTTTTAATATACTTTATATAAATATAAAAATTATAATTATTTCAAATTTATTAATGGTATTGTTTGTATAAACACTTAAAAGCTATTTTTGTAAAATTTTAGTTCACCAATTAGTGACATAAGACCTGGTTTCTGAAACAAATCTTACTGTGAGTGCTTGTTTTATATGAAAAAGCATGATGTTAAAACCTCATAATAGGACCAGAAGCCTGCTTCGCGTGTGTAGGGGCCGGCATCAGCGGGACCATTGGCTGGAGCCCCGAGACCAGTTTGTGAAGTAGAGAGCATGAATGTGCGTCCATATGTAGGTAAACCCAGCAGCAGCCTGTCAGCAGGAGCTCCACTGCCAAGCCAGAATTCCAAAGATGAATTCTGACGAAGGAAACAAATTAATCTCAGATTAAAAATGATGCTCTAAATTGATGGATTTGAAATATATGAGTTTAGATCTTACGATATTGTGGTGAACAATGCTTCCGGTGTCAAAGGAGCTACGGAAAAGAGGGCTGTTGTGTCCTGTTATGGGGTCCCAGTGGCCATGATAGTCATAAGACATGATGGTCACAAAGTCCACCAAACTATAATAAAAAAGAAAAAAGTTTAATATAGACACATAGACACACACACAGTAATTCTGCTATATTAAGTTTTGATATATGGCCAGATACACTAAACGGCCACTTTATTAGGTACAATTGCTTGTTGATATATGGCCAGATACACTAACCGGCCACTTTATTAGGTCCAATTGCTTGTTGACATATGGCCAAATAAACCCAAACCAGTCACTTTATAAGGTACAATTGCTTGTTAACGCAAATTTCTAATCAGCCTAACACATGGCAGCAACACAATTCATTCAGGCATGCAAACATGATCAAGATGATCTGCTGCAGTTCAAATTGAGCATCAGAATGGGGAAGAAAGGTGATTTGAGTGACTTTGAACGTGGCATGGTTATTGGTGCCAGACAGGCTGGTTTGAGTATTTCAGAAACTGCTGATCTACTAGGATTTTTCACACACACTATCTCTAGAGTTTACAGAGAATGATCTGAAAAAGAGAAAATGCCTTGTTGATACCAGAGGTCAGAGGAGAATGGCCAGACTGGTTCAAGCTCATAGAAAGGCAACAGTAACTCTAATAACCATTCGTTATGCTACCATGTCAATATGGACCAAAATCTCTCAGGAATATTTCCAGTATCTTCTTGAATCTATGCCACAAAGGATTAAGGCTGTTCTGAAGGCAAAAGGGGGTTGAACCTGGTTCTAGTTAGGTGTACCTAATAAAATGGCCGGTGAGTGTATGCACATATATAGATAATATTTTCTACATAAATTTGTAATTTTAAATGTACATAATATACATAAATATATAATACATAATAATATACATAAACATAAATATATGCTAATGGCCATTTTTGCAATATTTTGAAATATATGTTGCAAATATGCACAGTTGAGGTCAAAATGATTAGCTTTCATTTTTTTTTTTTTAATTATTATTTTTAAATGTTCATTTTTTTTAATATCTGTGAAATCCAGACATGATTTTGTATGTAAAATATGTGATTTGCATCAATCAGATTTCCATATGCGTGAACTTACCTTGCAACCTCTTTGGCCTCGTAAGCATTTTCGATAGTGGTTTTGATGGCGGACACTTTGATGGAGAGAAGCAGAGGAGTTTTCTTTGTGTCGATGGCCTCTTGTTCAATTGCATCTCTCATTTCCTGAGAAAGATCCCACAGTAAACACAAGTTCAGTGGAGTTGAATTCATATGCATTATAGCTGGAAGTAAATGTGCATCATATTTTCTTCACCTTGATGAATGTAGTCAGCCTCTGCTTGTCCTGTGGTGGACTTCCATTATGACCAGGATACTGCCAGTCAATGTCCATGCCGTCAAACTCATGGAGCCGCAGGAACAATAATGCATTGCGGATGAAAGCTTTGCGGTTTTCTGGAGTCGCCACCATGTTAATGTATCTGAAGTGCAAAGAGAGGCATACAGTGAGCACATGTGATGTGTTTCATTAATTCTTGTCAGCAGCTTGGGATTTAAGTTTGAAGAGCATTTTAAAAACTGGAGAATTATCATATTGCTGCATGATTAACACAACATAAAAAATAGGAACAATTATTAATACCATACTATAAGTCATTGTCACATTCTGGTGTAGGCATCAGGTTAAATCGAGTGGTTTCATTTACTAACTAATTTATTTACATAACTTTAACATATAAATGAGTGCTGTCAAATGATTAATTGTGATTTATTGCACCAGAAATGAAAGTTCATATTTACAAAATATATTTGTGCGCACTTTTTTAGATAAAAATATTGATATATATTACCAACTATATATTAGCATAAATATATATGTAAATATATACATAAATAAATATACACAGTACATATGTATAGATTATATAAATACAAACTTTTTATTCTAGATGTGATAAATCATTTGACAGCACTAATTTAAATAAATATTTTTAATTTATAGTTGAAATATATATATTTTTAATTATTCATATTTATGTAAATAAAGCCACAAGTGTATTTTTATGACCATTAATTGCTTAAATAAGTGTGCATTTGTATATACTGTATTTGTTTGTATATATGAACAAATGATCACAAAATGTTTAAACATTATTAAATAAAATAAAAAGTAAATTAAAAAATAAACTAGAATTTGAATTTAAATTGAAAACTAACTAACTAACTAACTAACTAACTAACTAACTAACTAACTAACTAACTAACTAAATACAAATAAATAAATAAATAAATATTTAATACTACAATAATGGTGCTAATTGTTCTACTTACGGACTGACACCATTGACCAATCCTCCAACAGACAGCTGTGTCTTCAGTGCAGGATTTCTATAAAATATATACAAAATTTAAATAAACCAAAAGTATACAAATATATGAATAACAAATGTAAAAACAACAATAAATTGGTTCAATCTTTCAACCCAAGACGTGTGTAAACATTAACCATTGTTTATGGCTCGAGAATAGCACTATACTGTAGAAACAGCATTTGCTTACACTTTCTTGAGCTCGTTCATTGACTTGTACAGATCGACATCATTCCATTCAATGGTGGTGATCTGATTATCATAGCTGATGGTTGCCAGAGCGTAAACCACATGAGTGCAGAGGAATGGGTCGATGTTTTCTGGCAAGAACTTCCCATTTCCAGGTCTGTACTGGGACCAGTTGGTCATGTAGCACACCAGTTTTGTGGAGGACACTGTCAAAAACAATTATGATCTTGTTAAAAAGCTCATGTAGAAACATTTATTATTTTATAGTAATGAAAAGGTTCTTACCAATCTGTAATGACAGCAAGATGCCCAGTCCTATGCAAAAAAGAAAAAAGAAAAACAAGAATTATGCATAAAACATATTCAATTATAATTAAAAATGTGTTTAAATAACAAATATAATTTAAGAAAACTGAATATGCAACAATATACCTGCTAATATAGTCAACTTAGTCATTTTGATCCTGATCCAAACCAGTATGCTTGAGAAATAAAGTGAGCTGAAATCCAAACAAAACAAAATCAATTGATTTGTGCGTATGAACAATATTAATAAAGAAACTAATGAAAGGAAAGGAGTTAAGGTGTCCCCTTTTTACCTGTGTCAGCTGCACTGAGAATGGCCAGTTTGGTGAAAGCCCCTTCACGATCATGTATACTTATACATTATTAATAGTTCCAAAGTACAGCTGATAAGGGCTAACTTCATCAGAACTGGGCAATAAATTAATAACAAGTCATAAAACGGGCATATTACGGTAAGGTGATATTATCTTTGTGGGTGTTATGACATTATAGGCTAATAGTCAGAACTGTAATCCCTCAATTACATAAAAATAATAATACATCATCAGATTTGTTTCATGTATACTAGTACTGCAAAATGGCAGAACACTAATATTAATGAAATACTAGCAAGTTAATTGGCACAGGCATCCAGAAACCTGTGCATGTTTACACACAGGTTTAATTGTTAGTACAGCATGGCATTGCGATTTATGTATAGATATTGGGGTGGACACATTTTCTTTTGGTCCATAAGGAAATAAACAGTAAAATGAGTAATAGTTTTCACAACTATTTTGAACTAATATCTAAATTTTAAAATGCTAGCAAGAGTTAATGTGCACTTAAAAAAAAATGAATCAATATTTTTAATTCACAGTGCAATTTTGAATGTCAAGCTATTACATACTTCCTTTTTTATTCTTCAACACTTAGCTCCAGGTTACCTCACAGTGTTTAACTGCTACAAAATGCTGTGATGGAAATGGAACTAATGTTTGTTTTTTGTAAACAAATATTAGCAATTGTTAACATAAGTGTTTGCGCACAATTAAAACATCTGCTCTAATCCAATAAAACATCTGCCTTAATTCAAGCCGTACAAAAGAGCTCATTTTGCTGCTTGGTATTACAGACTGGCTAATCATTATTTCTAATCAGATTATTTTATTGGATTCATTCTAAGCGTAGGCGGTTGTGACCAAATGGTTGTAGAGCTGGACTTGTAACCCAAACGTTAAAAAAGGTAAAAAAAGTGCGCCACATAGGCCAGTCACAATAATCCATGGACACATGACCTCAATCATTTTTTTAGTGATGCAATATATATCGCCCCTACCTAAAAGCTATTTTAGCAACATTTTAGCTGATTTTCTTAACATTTATTATGATTTATTTAGGATGTATACATTTTCACATTCTGATTCCAGTGCCTATGATTCAATTGTTAGAACAACTATAATTAAATTAAGAATAAAATATTATGTGTTTTTGGGAAAAGTGTATTTGCATAGTGATGATATTGCAGATGATATTGTATAGTCCGATCACTTGTGAACAAAACTCCCAAATACTAGAACTCCTCTTCCTGGGGTAAGGACTGTCCTCCAACCTGGAGATGGCAAATCACCATTTTCTAGTGGATCACCATGGCCTCGGACTTGGGAGGTGCTGATTCTCATCGCAGCCGCATTAAACTCGGCAGCAAACCACCCCAGTGCATGCTGAAGGTCCATGTTCGATGAAGCCAACAGAACAACATCATTTGCTAATAACAGAGATGAGATCCTGTGGTCCCCGAACCGGACCCCTGCTGCGCTTTGAAATTCTGCCTATAAAAATTATGATCAGAATTGGTGACAAAGGGCAGCCCTGCCAGAGTCCAATATGCACTGGTTTGACTTATTGCCAGCAATGCAAACCAAACTTCTACTCTGTTCATAGAGTGGCGAAACAGCCTTCAACAGAGCGCCTCTGACCCCATACTCCCAGAGCACCCTCCACAGAATGCCACAAGGGACACAAAACACATGTGGACTGGTTGAGCAACTTCCCATGAACCCTCGAGCACTCTGGTGAGAGCTGGTCTAGTGTAACACGGCCTGGAAGATAACTGCATTGTTCCTCCTGAATCCTAGGTTAAACCTAGAGTTAGAACATCATTTTTTTTCTGATTAAATCTAATAGTCCATTGTTTTCAATAATTATTTTAGGGTTTTTTCACTTTTTTGGGATATGATAGTGGAGGTTAGAAACAGCAAAGCATTGAGATCAGAGAAAGGCAAAGGATCACCAAACAACCTGGAGCCGGGAATTGAACTGGTGTCACAGTGAACACCATCTGAACTCCTAAACATTAGACTATTAGTGCCAACCAGTACACAATTTGAACAGAATTTCATTGATTCTAATAAATCGGACAACAAAAATAAATAAATAAAAAACTGGCAATTTAAATAAAATTACAAGCTTTCAGTTAACAATCTTTTTTTTTTTTTTTTTTTTTTTTTTGAGTACACCAAGAAACAGCTATGCCTACCAAATTTTACCTTATTATTAAAATTATTAGCCTTATTCAATTTGGCTTAGTCCTTTTGAACCGCCAACTTATCCAGCATATGCTTTACATAGCGGATGCCCTTCTAGCTGATACCCAGTACTGGGAAACATCCATACAAACTCATTTACACACATACACTACGGCCAATTTAGTTTATTCAATTCACCTGTACCACATGTCTTGTGGAAAGAACCGGAGCACCTGGAGGAAACCCACATGAAAAAAGCGAGAACATGCAAACTCCACACAAAAATGCCAACTGGCCCAGACAGGACTCGAACCAGCGACCTTCTTACTGTGAGGCAAAAGTGTTAACCACTAAGCTAATTTTAATTTTAGTCTTTTTTAAGACCCATAAATGAGTTTAGATCTGTCAAATGTGGTATCATCTACATCCTGGACACATAGCATCATTTATCATCTTGTCTGCATTACAGACATGTCATTAGTCAACCATACATGTAGGTGTGCAACATAGAAGCGACTAAAAACACAGTGTCTTCAAATACGGTCAAAATGTTTTATTACTGAAGAATATTTACAAGTGCTGCATTATTCACATTCAGTCCACACTGGACAGGCTCAACCTTTACAACAACTGGGGTACACGGTAGATCAAACAGACAACTTGACATCACAACCTGAGTGACCTTCAGAGTGAAACTAGCGTGCCATTCGACTCACATAAGCGCACATACAGTCCGTTTAGAAAAGTTGTGTAGCGGCTATAAAATGATGAGTTGTGTGTGAAGCCCTGATTGAACACAAGAGGGCAAACTACATAAAGTATTGAGGGGGAAAATACATGGTGAACTCATAGTGTGATTCAACACAACTACAAAGAACAAGAGGACACTAGTTTTAGGGTTTTGTAGTCCTAATGTGACTTTAATACATTTATAAAGTGTAGTTTTTTTTTGCTACTGGGTTTGAGACTAGAACCACTATAAAGCTACCGATGATGCTGTTGTGTGCAGCTTTTTGCTAAAATGGTTTAAAATGCCACTGAGTGATTAGGAATTGTAATTTACAGTAAAAATCTCATGGACATTACTTGACATAATGGTAAAGAAAGTGATCAAGAACATTACCTGACACTACCTGACAAAAGTCTTGTCGTCGATCACGGTTGTAAGAGTAAGAATTCATAACTTGACTTCTAGTTGATTTTTGGAAAAGTGGCAGAATTTGCAGATGAATCATCTGTTGAACTGCCCCCCAATCATCACAAATACTGCAGAAGACCTATTGGAACCTGCATGGACCCAAGATTCTCGAAGAAATCAGTCACATTTGGTTAAGGAAAAAACATGGTTTGGGGTTACTTTCAGTATGGGGGCGTGCGAGAGATCTGCAGAGTGGATGGTAACGTCAACAGCCTGAGGTATCAAGACATTTGTGCTGCCCATTACATTACAAACCACAGGAGAGGGCAGATTCTTCAGCAGGATAACGCTCTTTCTCATACTTCAGCCTCCACATCAAAGTTCCTGAAAGCAAAAAAGGTCAAGGTGCTCCAGGATTGGCCAGCCCAGTCACCAGACATGAACATTATTGAGCATCTCTGGGGTAAGATGAAGAAGGCATTGAAGATGAATCCAGAGAATCTTGATGAACTTTGGGAGTCCTGCAAGAATGCTGTCTTTGCCATTCCAGATGACTTTAATAAGTTATTTGAGTCATTGCAGAGATGTATGAATGCTGTTGTCCAAGCTTATGGGAGTCAAACACAATATTCATTCTTTTTCCACTGCAGCATGACTTTATATTCTATACTGTACATTATTTCTGTTAAGTGACAAGACTTTTGTCTAAGCAAAGTCAGACTTTACTGTCCTAATTAAATAATTTAAAAATCAAGTCATGATCATATTTTATTTAGGTAAAATAAGAGTAATCTAGAGGTCTTTGCCTTTCATTTAAACCACTTCTGATGCCAAATAATAAACTAGAGTTGAGTTATTATTTGTTTTTTCTAAAACTTGGATAGGTGACACAACTTTTGTCAGGTAGTGTATTTAAAATAACTAATTAGTTCAAACAGTCAAGCACTCCTCGTACACAGAAAATGAATATATTTACAGACACAAGTAGATGTTAAATAGAAAAATTAAATACATTAAATACAAACGTTAAATAGAAAAGATGTTAGAATATTAAAGAAAAGCAGTTGAATAGGCACTAATTAAATTAAGTGAAAATCTGACCTTCTTGATCTAAATGAGATTCAGCATCTGGACAATAACTTGAATACTGCCAGATTTGACCTTCTACACCGTTTGTACTTTCATAGGTAATGCCACAGTACTGCAAGTCAAAATGTCAAGAAATATTTGGAAAATAAATTTCAGATAAAATATAAAAAATAAAAATAAAACTTAAAAAAAATAAATACAATAAAATATATAGGTTTTTAAAAAACAAATGTCTTCAAACATATAGTTGTGGATTTTAGACCAGGGGTCACAAACAGTCAGGAACTGCCAAACACTCGACCCCAGGACCCTCAAATCAGTCTAAGGTCACATAATCAAAACACGTGTATTCTAATTCATTAAGCCAAATGGCCTTTGTCACCCGAAGTATGATTATGTTTCCATCAAAAGAGGCAGCCTCCAAAAGATTGAGCCATTCACTTCACAATCACCATTCAGTCCTTGGAGGAAAACAATACCTTACAATAAAAGATAATATTATAGGATAATTATTAACATGTTTGTCCATGAGTGTTATCGTCGGTCTTGTTCAATGTCCAGTATTTCGCTCTTGTAATGTGCTAAGAAAGAAAGAAAGAATCAACCTAAGGACGTCATTTTTATGTAATCGTTGAGAAAAAAGGCAACGAATAAAGGCAATAATAATGAGTGAGATAACGAAGCGATAACTTTGGCAAGCCCACTTTAATAACTAAACAAATCTGAGCTTCTGTTTTACCGCTGCCTTTCACCTGTCAAAACTAGAATACTGCGACAGTCATTCAACAACAATACAAAACAATGTTAAGAAAATTCATGATCCGCTCTTGCTTCCTCGGCACCCAAACAACTACAAACGAAAAATTAAAGTATTAAATAAAAAACGTAAACATTCAATCGGATCGTTTTGCAGTCCACTTGCTGCAATGAAGTTGTTTTAAAAAAAAGAGTTTGGAAATGTCAACAATACATCCATGAGTTTATACACCAAACAGAGATGTTGTTATTGTTGAATTTTAGAAACTACAACCGAATGTTGACATGACCATTGTCACGTTTCAGTTTTCATAAGGCAAGCGTCTAAAATTATAACACAATCAAAAAGTCTCCCACATAGACCAGTCATTCTTGTAAAAAAGCATTTTTATACAAAAGAATCTTCCACTCCTTACATTGCATTCCTCAGGAAAACCCCCGAACCCCCCACCCTGCCCCCTGCCCTTCTGAGGAAAACCTGCTGCATTTTTTGTGGCGTTCAGAAGAAATGCCCACATCACAGTCCTGATGAGCCAATGAGAGCGAGCGCAGTGAACAGCAGAAGAGACCAGCAAGGGGTCCTCCAATTGCCTGAGCTGTTCTGGACCATCATTCCAGTGCCTGTGGATCAAACACACTGACATTTAGTACTACTGTAGTTATTGTACTAAACCCAGCACTCATAATTACTCTCACGTCCATTTTACACCTGATATTAAAATGTTTTTTCTTGGTTAGTGTACATTGCTACTTTTTAACTGTAAACAACTGGTTAACAAAAATAAAAAGCACAATGTTCTCTAACCAGTCCTGATTTTCTCGAAAGCCCACAGTATAGTTTTACAGGCTGTCAGTTCAGAATTGTCTTGTTGGCTTCTTTTGTATGTAAATTGTGTTGACTTGTTTCCTTTAATTAGTTTGAAGATCATAAAACTCCCCTTTATACACTCAACCACAGAGAAGATTTTTTTTTTGTTGAAGCATTTTTATTTAATTTTTTACTATCATCTCAGAAACATTGCAAGAATTAGATCCTTTGTTTCCAGTGAAGACTTAGAGAAACTTGTTCATGCTTTTATCAGCAGCAGAGTGGATTACTGTAATGGACTCCTCACTGGCCTTCCCAAAAAGACAGTCCGACAGTTACAGCTCATCCAGAACGCTGCTGACAGGATTCTGACCAAAACCAGAAAACCAGAGCACATCACACCTGTCCTCAGGTCTTTACACTGGCTCCCAGTTACATTCAGAATAGATTTTAAAGTATTACTGTCTTTAAATCACTAAATGGCCTAGAACCTCACAACATTACAGATATGCTCATTGAATACAAACTTAACAGATCACTCAGATCAGTAGGACCATATAACCTAGCAGTTTAGACAAAGCAGGGTGAATTCGCCTTCATGTTCCACGCCCAGATGTGCTCCAACATTAGGCACATTCAAATCAAAACTGAAAACACTCTGTTTAGTTGTGCCTTTACTGAATGAGCACTGTGCTATGTCCAACAGATTATCCACACTATTACGTCTTTCTAATTTTATAACCTGTTTAAACACATTTTAATCTGTTTTAACAAATTTTAATCATTTTTTAATTTTCGTGTTTCCCTTATTCCTGTTCATGTAAAGCCCTTTGAATTACCATTGTGTATGAAATGTACTTTATAATTATATTAATATAATATTTAAAAAAATGATAAATAATATGATTAACAGTATTATTTAAAAAAAACATTTGACTTATTTTATTGTTATTTTTGTATGAATTAAACAGTTACAATAAAGCAGACAATAAGGTTCATTAATTAATGCATTTACTAACATGAACTACGTATGAACAATACTTTCATGCATTTTCATTACTAATGTTAACTAACATGACCAAATACTGTAATAAATTTATTATCTATTGTTTATGTTAGTAAATGCATAAAATAATATAACCATATTTTAAAGTGTTACCAAACATTTCAATAATATGAATTTTATTTAGGTACTTAGTCAAATAAGTTTAATTAAAACAATTTTTAATTTTTAATCTTGATGGTCCAGGATCAACAGAAGTGAGTTTATAATATTGATGGTCCAGGATCAACATTAGTGAAATTTACTCTTGATGGTCCAGGATCACCATTAGTGAATTTTAATCTTGATGGTCCAGAATCAACATAAAAGAATTTATAATCTTGATGGTCCAGGATCACCATTAGTGAATTTTAATCTTGATGGTCCAGGATCACCATTAGTGAATTTTAATCTTGATGGTTCAGGATCACCATTAGTGAATTTTAATTTTGATGGTCCAGGATCACCATTAGTGAATTTTAATCTTGATGGTTCAGGATCAACATTAGTGAATTTAAATCTTGATGGTCCAGGATCAACATAAGAGAATTTATAATCTTGATGGTCCAGGATCACCAATAGTGAATTTGAATCTTGATGGTCCAGGATCAACATAAGTGAATTTTAATCTTGATGGTCCAGGATCAACATTAGTGAAATTTATTCTTGATGGTCCAGGATCAACATAAGAGAATTTATAATCTTGATGGTCCAGGATCACCATTAGTGAATTTTAATCTTGATGGTCCAGGATCAACATTAGTGAATTTTAATCTTGATGGTCCAGGATCAACATAAGTGAATTTTAATCTTGATGGTCCAGGATCAACATTAGTGAAATTTATTCTTGATGGTCCAGGATCAACATTAGTGAATTTTTAATCTTGATGGTCCAGGATCAACATAAAATAATTTATAATCTTGATGGTCCAGGATCAACATTAGTGAATTTTAATCTTGATGGTTCAGGATCAACATTAGTGAATTTTAATCTTGATGGTCCAGGATCAACATAAGAGAATTTATAATCTTGATGGTCCAGGATCACCAATAGTGAATTTGAATCTTGATGGTCCAGGATCAACATAAGTGAATTTTAATCTTGATGGTCCAGGATCAACATTAGTGAATTTTAATCTTGATGGTCCAGGATCAACATAAGTGAATTTTATTATTGATGGTCCAGGATCAACATAAGTGAACTTTAACCTTGATGGTCCAGGATCAACATTAGTGAATTTTAATCTTGATGGTCCAGGATCAACATAAGTAAATTTTAATCTTGATGGTCCAGGATCAACATTAGTGAATTTTAACCTTGATGGTCCAGGATCAACATAAGTAAATTTTAATCTTGATGGTCCAGGATCAACATTAGTGAATTTTAATCTTGATGGTCCAGGATCAACATAAGTGAATTTTATTTTTGATGGTCCAGGATCAACATAAGTAAATTTTAACCTTGTTGGTCCAGGATCAACATAAATGAATTTTAATCTTGATGGTCCAGGATCAACATAAGAAAATTTATAATCTTGATGTTACAGGATCACCATTAGTGAATTTTAATCTTGATGGTCCAGGATCAACATTAGTGAATTTTATTCTTGATGGTCCAGGATCAACATAAGTGAATTTTAATCTTGATGGTCCAGGATCAACATAAGGAAATTTTAATCTTGATGGTCCAGGATAAACATAAGTGAATTTTAACCTTGATGGTCCAGGATCAACATTAGTGAATTTTAATCTTGCTGGTCCAGGATCAACATAAGTGAATTTTAATCTTGATGGTCCAGGATCAACATAAGGAAATTTTAATCTTGATGGTCCAGGATCAACATAAGTGAATTTTAACCTTGATGGTCCAGGATCAACATTAGTGAATTTTAATCTTGCTGGTCCAGGATCAACATAAGTGAATTTTATTCTTGATGGTCCAGGATCAACATTAGTGAATTTTAATCTTGATGGTCCAGGATCAACATAAGTAAATTTTAATCTTGATGGTCCAGGATCAACATTAGTGAATTTTAACCTTGATGGTCCAGGATCAACATAAGTAAATTTTAATCTTGATGGTCCAGGATCAACATTAGTGAATTTTAATCTTGATGGTCCAGGATCAACATAAGTGAATTTTATTTTTGATGGTCCAGGATCAACATCAGTGAATTTTAATCTTGATGGTCCAGGATTAATATCAGTGAATTTTAATCTTGATGGTCCAGGATCAACATTAGTGAATTTTATTCTTGATGGTCCAGGATCAACATAAGTAAATTTTAACCTTGTTGGTCCAGGATCAACATAAATGAATTTTAATCTTGATGGTCCAGGATCAACATAAGAAAATTTATAATCTTGATGTTACAGGATCACCATTAGTGAATTTTAATCTTGATGGTCCAGGATCAACATTAGTGAATTTTATTCTTGATGGTCCAGGATCAACATAAGTGAATTTTAATCTTGATGGTCCAGGATAAACATAAGTGAATTTTAACCTTGATGGTCCAGGATCAACATTAGTGACATTTAATCTTGCTGGTCCAGGATCAACATAAGTGAATTTTAATCTTGATGGTCCAGGATCAACATAAGGAAATTTTAATCTTGATGGTCCAGGATCAACATAAGTGAATTTTAACCTTGATGGTCCAGGATCAACATTAGTGAATTTTAATCTTGCTGGTCCAGGATCAACATAAGTGAATTTTATTCTTGATGGTCCAGGATCAACATAAGAGAATTTATAATCTTGATGGTCCAGGATCAACATTAGTGTATTTTATTCTTGATGGTCCAGGATCAACATCAGTTAATTTTAATCTTGATGGTCCAGGATCAACATTAGTGTATTTTATTCTTGATGGTCCAGGATCAACATAAGTGGATTTTAATCTTGATGGTCCAGGATCAACATAAGGAAATTTTAATCTTGATGGTCCAGGATCAACATCAGTTAATTTTAATCTTGATGGTCCAGGATCAACATTAGTGAATTTTATTCTTGATGGTCCAGGATCAACATAAGTGGATTTTAATCTTGATGGTCCAGGATCAACATTAGTGAATTTTATTCTTGATGGTCCAGGATCAACATTAGTGAATTTTATTCTTGATGGTCCAGGATCAACATCAGTTATTTTTATTCTTGATGGTCCAGGATCAACATAAGTGAATTTTAATCTTGATGGTCCAGGATCAACATAAGTGAATTTTAATCTTGCTGGTCCAGGATCAACATCAGTTATTTTTAATCCTGATGGTCCAGGATCAACGTAAGTTAATTTTAATTTTGCTGGTCCAGGATCAACATAAGTGAATTTAAATCTTGATGGTCCAGGATCAACATTAGTGAATTTTAGTCTTGATGGTCCAGGATCACCATTAGTGAATTTTAATCTTGATGGTCCAGGATCAGCATTAGTGAATTTTAATCTTGCTGGTCCAGAATCAACATTAGTGAATTTTATTCTTGATGGTCCAGGATTAACAGAAGTGAATTTTAATCTTGCTGGTCCAGGATCAACATCAGTTGATTTTAATCTTGATGGTCCAGGATCAACGTAAGTTAATTTTAATCTTGATGGTCCAGGATCAACATCAGTGAATTTTAATCTTGATGGTCCAGGATCAACATCAGTGAATTTTAATCTTGATGGTCCAGGATCAACATCAGTGAATTTTAATCTTGATGGTCCAGGATCAACATCAGTGAATTTTATTCTTGATGGTCCAGGATCAACATCAGTTAATTTTAATCTTGATGGTCCAGGATCAACGTAAGTTAATTTTAATCTTGATGGTCCAGGATCAACATTGGTTAATTTTAATCTTGATTGTCCAGGATCAACAAAGGTGATATTTATTCTTGATGGTCCAGGATCAACATTAGTGAAATTTAATCTTGATGGTCCAGGATCAACATAAGTGAATTTTAATCTTGATGGTCCAGGATCAACATCAGTTATTTTTAATCTTGATGGTCCAGGATCAATGTAAGTTAATTTTAATCTTGCTGGTCCAGGATCAACATTAGTGAATTTTAATCTTGATGGTCCAGGATCAACATAAGTGAATTTTAATCTTGATGGTCCAGGATCAACATCAGTTATTTTTAATCTTGATGGTCCAGGATCAATGTAAGTTAATTTTAATCTTGCTGGTCCAGGATCAACATAAGTGAATTTAAATCTTGATGGTCCAGGATCAACATTAGTGAATTTTATTCTTGATGGTCCAGGATCAACATCAGTTAATTTTAATTTTGATGGTCCAGGATCAACATTCGTGAATTTTAATCTTGATGGTCCAGGATCAACATGAGTGAATTTTAATCTTGCTGGTCCAGAATCAACATTAGTGTATTTTATTCTTGATGGTCCAGGATCAACATGAGTGAATTTTAACCTTGATGGTCCAGGATCAACATTAGTGAATTTTAATCTTGATGGTCCAGGATCAACAGAAGTGAATTTTAATCTTGCTGGTCCAGGATCAACATCAGTTGATTTTAATCTTGATGGTCCAGGATCAACGTAAGTTAATTTTAATCTTGATGGTCCAGGATCAACATAAGGAAATTTTAATCTTGATGGTCCAGGATCAACATAAGCAAATTTTAACCTTGTTTGTCCAGGATCAACAGAAGTGAATTTATAATCTTGATGGTCCAGGATCAACATCAGTGAATTTTAATCTTGATGGTCCAGGATCAACATCAGTGAATTTTAATCTTGATGGTCCAGGATCAACATCAGTGAATTTTATTCTTGATGGTCCAGGATCAACATCAGTTAATTTTAATCTTGATGGTCCAGGATCAACGTAAGTTAATTTTAATCTTGATGGTCCAGGATCAACAGAAGTGAATTTATAATCTTGATGGTCCAGGATCAACATCAGTGAATTTTAATCTTGATGGTCCAGGATCAACATCAGTTAATTTTAATCTTGATGGTCCAGGATCAACATAAGTGAATTTTAATCTTGATGGTCCAGGATCAACATAAGTGAATTTTAATCTTGATGGTCCAGAATCAACAAAGGTGAATTTTAATCTTGATGGTCCAGGATCAACATCAGTTAATTTTAATCTTGATGGTCCAGGATTAACATCAGTGAATTTTAATCTTGATGGTCCAGGATCAACAAAGGTGATATTTATTCTTGATGGTCCAGGATCAACATGAGTGAATTTTAATCTTGCTGGTCCAGGATCAACATAAGTGAATTTTAATCTTGATGGTCCAGGATCAACATCAGTTATTTTTAATCTTGATGGTCCAGGATCAACGTAAGTTAATTTTAATCTTGCTGGTCCAGGATCAACATGAGTGAATTTTAATCTTGCTGGTCCAGAATCAACATTAGTGAATTTTATTCTTGATGGTCCAGGATCAACAGAAGAGAATTTATAATCTTGATGGTCCAGGATCAACATTAGTGTATTTTATTCTTGATGGTCCAGGATCAACATAAGTGAATTTTAACCTTGATGGTCCAGGATTAACATCAGTGAATTTTAATCTTGATGGTCCAGGATCAACATTAGTGAATTTTAATCTTGATGGTCCAGGACAAACATAAGTGAATTTTATTCTTGATGGTCTAGGATCAACATTAGTGAATTTTTAATCTTGATGGTCCAGGATCAACAGAAGTGAGTTTATAATATTGATGGTCCAGGATCAACATAAGTGAATTTTATTCTTGATGGTCCAGGATCAACATAAGTGAATTTTACTTTGATGGTCCAGGATCAACATAAGAAAATTTATAATCTTGATGTTACAGGATCACCATTAGTGAATTTTAATCTTGATGGTCCAGGATCAACATCAGTTAATTTTAATCTTGATGGTCCAGGATCAACGTAAGTTAATTTTAATCTTGATGGTCCAGGATCAACAAAGGTGATATTTATTCTTGATGTTCCAGGATCAACATTAGTGAATTTTAATCTTGATGGTCCAGGATCAGCATAAGTTAATTTTAATCTTGATGGTCCAGGATCAACATCAGTTATTTTTAATCTTGATGGTCCAGGATCAACGTAAGTTAATTTTAATCTTGCTGGTCCAGGATCAACATAAGTGAATTTAAATATTGATGGTCCAGGATCAACATTAGTGAATTTTAGTCTTGATGGTCCAGGATCACCATTAGTGAATTTTAATCTTGATGGTCCAGGATCAACATTAGTGAATTTTATTCTTGATGGTCCAGGATCAACATCAGTTAATTTTAATTTTGATGGTCCAGGATCAACATGAGTGAATTTTAATCTTGCTGGTCCAGAATCAACATTAGTGAATTTTATTCTTGATGGTCCAGGATCAACATTAGTGAATTTTATGCTTGATGGTCCAGGATCAACATTAGTGAATTTTAATCTTGATGGTCCAGGATCAACAGAAGTGAATTTATAATCTTGATGGTCCAGGATCAACATAAGTGAATTTTAATCTTGATGGTCCAGGATCAACGTAAGTTAATTTTAATCTTGATGGTCCAGGATCAACAGAAGTGAATTTATAATCTTGATGGTCCAGGATCAACATCAGTGAATTTTAATCTTGATGGTCCAGGATCAACATCAGTTAATTTTAATCTTGATGGTCCAGGATCAACATAAGTGAATTTTAATCTTGATGGTCCAGAATCAACAAAGGTGAATTTTATTCTTGATGGTCCAGGATCAACGTAACTTAATTTTAATCTTGATGGTTCAGGATCAACAGAAGTGAATTTATAATCTTGATGGTCCAGGATCAACATCAGTGAATTTTAACCTTGATGGTCCAGGATTAACATCAGTGAATTTTAATCTTGATGGTCCAGGATCAACATTAGTGAATTTTAATCTTGATGGTCCAGGACAAACATAAGTGAATTTTATTCTTGATGGTCCAGGATCAACATTAGTGAATTTTAATCTTGATGGTCCAGGATCAACATAAGTGAATTTTACTTTGATGGTCCAGGATCACCATTAGTGAATTTTAATCTTGATGGTCCAGGATCAACATAAAAGAATTTATAATCTTGATGGTCCAGGATCACCATTAGTGCATTTTAATCGTGATGGTCCAGGATAACCATTAGTGAATTGTAATCTTGATGGTCCAGGATCACCATTAGTGAATTTTAATCTTGATGGTCCAGGATCAACATTAGTGAATTTTAATCTTGATGGTCCAGGATCAACATAAGAGAATTTATAATCTTGATGGTCCAGGATCAACATAAGTGAATTTTAATCTTGATGGTCCAGGATCAACATTAGTGAAATTTATTCTTGATGGTCCAGGATCAACATAAGATAATTTATAATCTTGATGGTCCAGGATCACCATTAGTGAATTTTAATCTTGATGGTCCAGGATCAACATTAGTGTATTTTATTCTTGATGGTCCAAGATCAACATCAGTTAATTTTAATCTTGATGGTCCAGGATTAACATTAGTGTATTTTATTCTTGATGGTCCAGGATCAACATCAGTTAATTTTAATCTTGATGGTCCAGGATCAACGTAAGTTAATTTTAATCTTGATGGTCCAGGATCAACATCAGTGAATTTTAATCTTGATGGTCCAGGATCAACATCAGTTAATTTTAATCTTGATGGTCCAGGATCAACATAAATAAATTTTAATCTTGATGGTTCAGGATCAACATAAGTGAATTTTAATCTTGATGGTCCAGGATCAACATAAGAAAATTTATAATCTTGATGTTACAGGATCACTATTAGTGAATTTTAATCTTGATGGTCCAGGATCAACATTAGTGAATTTTAATCTTGATGGTCCAGGATCAACACTAGTGAATTTTAATCTTGATGGTCCAGGATCAACATTAGTGAATTTTATTCTTGATGGTCCAGGATCAACGTAAGTTAATTTTAATCTTGATGGTCCAGGATCAACATCAGTGAATTTTATTCTTGATGGTCCAGGATCAACATCAGTTAATTTTAATCTTGATGGTCCAGGATCAACGTAAGTTAATTTTAATCTTGATGGTCCAGGATCAACAAAGGTGATATTTATTCTTGATGTTCCAGGATCAACATTAGTGAATTTTAATCTTGATGGTCCAGGATCAAAATAAGTGAATTTTAATCTTGATGGTCCAGGATCAACATCAGTTATTTTTAATCTTGATGGTCCAGGATCAACGTAAGTTAATTTTAATCTTGATGGTCCAGGATCAACAAAGGTGATATTTATTCTGGATGTTCCAGGATCAACATTAGTGAATTTTAATCTTGATGGTCCAGGATCAACATTAGTGAATTTTATGCTTGATGGTCCAGGATCAACATTAGTGAATTTTAGTCTTGATGGTCCAGGATCACCATTAGTGAATTTTAATCTTGATGGTCCAGGATCAACATTTGTGAATTTTAATCTTGATGGTCCAGGATCAACATGAGTGAATTTTAATCTTGCTGGTCCAGGATCAACATTAGTGAATTTTATGCTTGATGGTCCAGGATCAACATTAGTGAATTTTAATCTTGATGGTCCAGGATCAACATAAGGAAATTTTAATCTTGATGGTCCAGGATCAACATAAGCAAATGTAAAACCTTGTTGGTCCAGGATCAACAGAAGTGAATTTATAATCTTGATGGTCCAGGATCAACATCAGTGAATTTTATTCTTGATGGTCCAGGATCAACATCAGTTAATTTTAATCTTGATGGTCCAGGATCAACGTAAATTAATTTTAATCTTGATGGTCCAGGATCAACAGAAGTGAATTTATAATCTTGATGGTCCAGGATCAACATCAGTGAATTTTAATCTTGATGGTCCAGGATCAACATCAGTTAATTTTAATCTTGATGGTCCAGGATCAACATAAGTGAATTTTA
This sequence comes from Danio rerio, assembly GCF_052040795.2. Classification (NCBI taxonomy): domain Eukaryota; kingdom Metazoa; phylum Chordata; class Actinopteri; order Cypriniformes; family Danionidae; genus Danio; species Danio rerio. The sequence continues at coordinate 26,437,813 of NC_141031.1, read as the reverse complement.
ATCTTGATGGTCCAGGATCAACATAAGTGAATTTTAATCTTGCTGGTCCAGGATCAACATTAGTGAATTTTAATCTTGATGGTCCAGGATCAACATAAGTAAATTTTAATCTTGATGGTCCAGGATCAACATTAGTGAATTTTAACCTTGATGGTCCAGGATCAACATAAGTGAATTTTATTTTTGATGGTCCAGGATCAACATCAGTGAATTTTAATCTTGATGGTCCAGGATTAATATCAGTGAATTTTAATCTTGATGGTCCAGAATCAACATCAGTGAATTTTAATCTTGATGGTCCAGGATTAATATCAGTGAATTTTTATCTTGATGGTCCAGGATCAACATTAGTGAATTTTATTCTTGATGGTCCAGGATCAACATAAGTAAATTTTAACCTTGTTGGTCCAGGATCAACATAAATAAATTTTAATCTTGATGGTCCAGGATCAACATAAGAAAATTTATAATCTTGATGTTACAGGATCACCATTAGTGAATTTTAATCTTGATGGTCCAGGATCAACATTAGTGAATTTTATTCTTGATGGTCCAGGATCAACATAAGTGAATTTTAATCTTGATGGTCCAGGATCAACATAAGGAAATTTTAATCTTGATGGTCCAGGATCAACATTAGTGAATTTTAATCTTGCTGGTCCAGGATCAACATAAGTGAATTTTAATCTTGATGGTCCAGGATCAACATTAGTGAATTTTAATCTTGCTGGTCCAGGATCAACATAAGTGAATTTTAATCTTGATGGTCCAGGATCAACATTAGTGAATTTTAATCTTGCTGGTCCAGGATAAACATAAGTGAATTTTAACCTTGATGGTCCAGGATCAACATTAGTGAATTTTAATCTTGCTGGTCCAGGATCAACATAAGTGAATTTTATTCTTGATGGTCCAGGATCAACATAAGAGAATTTATAATCTTGATGGTCCAGGATCAACATTAGTGTATTTTATTCTTGATGGTCCAGGATCAACATCAGTTAATTTTAATCTTGATGGTCCAGGATCAACATTAGTGTATTTTATTCTTGATGGTCCAGGATCAACATCAGTTAATTTTAATCTTGATGGTCCAGGATCAACGTAAGTTAATTTTAATCTTGATGGTCCAGGATCAACATCAGTGAATTTTAATCTTGATGGTCCAGGATCAACATTAGTGAATTTTATTCTTGATGGTCCAGGATCAACATAAGTGGATTTTAATCTTGATGGTCCAGGATCAACATTAGTGAATTTTATTCTTGATGGTCCAGGATCAACATAAGTGGATTTTAATCTTGATGGTCCAGGATCAACATTAGTGAATTTTATTATTGATGGTCCAGGATCAACATTAGTGAATTTTAATCTTGATGGTACAGGATCAACATTAGTGAATTTCATTCTTGATGGTCCAGGATCAACGTAAGTTAATTTTAATCTTGATGGTCCAGGATCAACATAAGGAAATTTTAATCTTGATGGTCCAGGATCAACATAAGGAAATTTTAATCTTGATGGTCCAGGATCAACATAAGGAAATTTTAATCTTGATGGTCCAGGATAAACATAAGTGAATTTTAACCTTGATGGTCCAGGATCAACATTAGTGAATTTTAATCTTGCTGGTCCAGGATCAACATAAGTGAATTTTAACCTTGATGGTCCAGGATCAACATTAGTGAATTTTAATCTTGCTGGTCCAGGATCAACATAAGTGAATTTTATTCTTGATGGTCCAGGATCAACATAAGAGAATTTATAATCTTGATGGTCCAGGATCAACATTAGTGTATTTTATTCTTGATGGTCCAGGATCAACATCAGTTAATTTTAATCTTGATGGTCCAGGATCAACATTAGTGTATTTTATTCTTGATGGTCCAGGATCAACATCAGTTAATTTTAATCTTGATGGTCCAGGATCAACGTAAGTTAATTTTAATCTTGATGGTCCAGGATCAACATCAGTGAATTTTAATCTTGATGGTACAGGATCAACATTAGTGAATTTTATTCTTGATGGTCCAGGATCAACGTAAGTTAATTTTAATCTTGATGGTCCAGGATCAACATAAGGAAATTTTAATCTTGATGGTCCAGGATCAACATAAGGAAATTTTAATCTTGATGGTCCAGGATCAACATAAGCAAATTTTAACCTTGTTGGTCCAGGATCAACAGAAGTGAATTTATAATCTTGATGGTCCAGGATCAACATCAGTGAATTTTATTCTTGATGGTCCAGGATCAACGTAAGTTAATTTTAATCTTGATGGTCCAGGATCAACATCAGTTATTTTTATTCTTGATGGTCCAGGATCAACATTAGTGAATTTTAATCTTGATGGTCCAGGATCAACATGAGTGAATTTTAATCTTGCTGGTCCAGGATCAATATAAGTGAATTTTAATCTTGATGGTCCAGGATCAACATCAGTTATTTTTAATCCTGATGGTCCAGGATCAACTTAAGTTAATTTTAATTTTGCTGGTCCAGGATCAACATAAGTGAATTTAAATCTTGATGGTCCAGGATCAACATTAGTGAATTTTAGTCTTGATGGTCCAGGATCACCATTAGTGAATTTTAATCTTGATGGTCCAGGATCAGCATTAGTGAACTTTAATCTTGCTGGTCCAGAATCAACATTAGTGAATTTTATTCTTGATGGTCCAGGATTAACAGAAGTGAATTTTAATCTTGCTGGTCCAGAATCAACATAAGTTAATTTTAATCTTGATGGTCCAGGATCAACATCAGTGAATTTTAATCTTGATGGTCCAGGATCAACATCAGTTAATTTTAATCTTGATGGTCCAGGATCAACGTAAGTTAATTTTAATCTTGATGGTCCAGAATCAACAAAGGTGATATTTATTCTTGATGGTCCAGGATCAACATCAGTTATTTTTAATCTTGATGGTCCAGGATCAACGTAAGTTAATTTTAATCTTGCTGGTCCAGGATCAACATAAGTGAATTTAAATCTTGATGGTCCAGGATCAACATTAGTGAATTTTATTCTTGATGGTCCAGGATCAACATCAGTTAATTTTAATTTTGATGGTCCAGGATCAACATTCGTGAATTTTAATCTTGATGGTCCAGAATCAACATTAGTGAATTTTATTCTTGATGGTCCAGGATCAACATGAGTGAATTTTAATCTTGCTGGTCCAGAATCAACATTAGTGAATTTTATTCTTGATGGTCCAGGATCAACAGAAGAGAATTTATAATCTTGATGGTCCAGGATCAACATTAGTGTATTTTATTCTTGATGGTCCAGGATCAACATCAGTTGACTTTAATCTTGATGGTCCAGGATCAACGTAAGTTAATTTTAATCTTGATGGTCCAGGATCAACATAAGGAAATTTTAATGTTGATGGTCCAGGATCAACATAAGCAAATTTTAACCTTGTTGGTCCAGGATCAACAGAAGTGAATTTATAATCTTGATGGTCCAGGATCAACATCAGTGAATTTTAATCTTGATGGTCCAGGATCAACATCAGTGAATTTTAATCTTGATGGTCCAGGATTAACATTAGTGTATTTTATTCTTGATGGTCCAGGATCAACATCAGTTAATTTTAATCTTGATGGTCCAGGATCAACGTAAGTTAATTTTAATCTTGATGGTCCAGGATCAACAGAAGTGAATTTATAATCTTAATGGTCCAGGATCAACATCAGTTAATTTTAATCTTGATGGTCCAGGATCAACATAAGTGAATTTTAATCTTGATGGTCCAGGATCAACATAAGTGAATTTTAATCTTGATGGTCCAGGATCAACAAAGGTGATATTTATTCTTGATGGTCCAGGATCAACATGAGTGAATTTTAATCTTGCTGGTCCAGGATCAACATAAGTGAAATTTAATTTTGATGGTCCAGGATCAACATCAGTTATTTTTAATCTTGATGGTCCAGGATCAACGTAAGTTAATTTTAATCTTGCTGGTCCAGGATCAACATAAGTGAATTTAAATCTTGATGGTCCAAGATCAACATAAGTGAATTTAAATCTTGATGGTCCAGGATCAACATCAGTTACTTTTAATTTTGATGGTCCAGGATCAACATTCGTGAATTTTCATCTTGATGGTCCAGGATCAACATGAGTGAATTTTAATCTTGCTGGTCCAGGATCAACATTAGTGAATTTTATTCTTGATGGTCCAGGATCAACAGAAGAGAATTTATAATCTTGATGGTCCAGGATCAACATTAGTGTATTTTATCCTTGATGGTCCAGGATCAACATAAGTGAATTTTAACCTTGATGGTCCAGGATTAACATCAGTGAATTTTATTCTTGATGGTCTAGGATCAACATTAGTGAATTTTTAATCTTGATGGTCCAGGATCAACAGAAGTGAGTTTATAATATTGATGGTCCAGGATCAACATAAGTGAATTTTATTCTTGATGGTCCAGGATCACCATTAGGGAATTTTAATCTTGATGGTCCAGGATTAACATAAGTGAATTTTAATTTGATGGTCCAGGATCACCATTAGTGAATTTTAATCTTGATGGTCCAGGATCAACATAAAAGAATTTATAATCTTGATGGTCCAGGATCACCATTAGTGCATTTTAATCGTGATGGTCCAGGATAACCATTAGTGAATTGTAATCTTGATGGTCCAGGATCACCATTAGTGAATTTTAATCTTGATGGTCCAGGATCAACATAAGAGAATTTATAATCTTGATGGTCCAGGATCAACATAAGTGAATTTTAATCTTGATGGTCCAGGATCAACATTAGTGAAATTTATTCTTGATGGTCCAGGATCAACATAAGATAATTTATAATCTTGATGGTCCAGGATCAACATTAGTGAAATTTATTCTTGATGGTCCAGGATCAACATCAGTTAATTTTAATCTTGATGGTCCAGGATTAACATTAGTGTGTTTTATTCTTGATGGTCCAGGATCAACATCAGTTAATTTTAATCTTGATGGTCCAGGATCAACGTAAGTTAATTTTAATCTTGATGGTCCAGGATCAACATCAGTGAATTTTAATCTTGATGGTCCAGGATCAACATCAGTTAATTTTAATCTTGATGGTCCAGGATCAACATAAATAAATTTTAATCTTGATGGTTCAGGATCAACATAAGTGAATTTTAATCTTGATGGTCCAGGATCAACATTAGTGAATTTTAATCTTGATGGTCCAGGATCAACATTAGTGAATTTTAATCTTGATGGTCCAGGATCAACATTAGTGAATTTTATTCTTGATGGTCCAGGATCAACGTAAGTTAATTTTAATCTTGATGGTCCAGGATCAACATCAGTGAATTTTATTCTTGATGGTCCAGGATCAACATCAGTTAATTTTAATCTTGATGGTCCAGGATCAACGTAAGTTAATTTTAATCTTGATGGTCCAGGATCAACAAAGGTGATATTTATTCTTGATATTCCAGGATCAACATTAGTGAATTTTAATCTTGATGGTCCAGGATCAACATAAGTGAATTTTAATCTTGATGGTCCAGGATCAACATCAGTTATTTTTAATCTTGATGGTCCAGGATCAACGTAAGTTAATTTTAATCTTGCTGGTCCAGGATCAACATAAGTGAATTTAAATATTGATGGTCCAGGATCAACATTAGTGAATTTTAGTCTTGATGGTCCAGGATCACCATTAGTGAATTTTAATCTTGATGGTCCAGGATCAACATTAGTGAATTTTATTCTTGATGGTCCAGGATCAACATCAGTTAATTTTAATTTTGATGGTCCAGGATCAACATTTGTGAATTTTAATCTTGATGGTCCAGGATCAACATGAGTGAATTTTAATCTTGCTGGTCCAGAATCAACATTAGTGAATTTTATTCTTGATGGTCCAGGATCAACATTAGTGAATTTTATGCTTGATGGTCCAGGATCAACATAAGGAAATTTTAATCTTGATGGTCCAGGATCAACATAAGCAAATGTAAAACCTTGTTGGTCCAGGATCAACAGAAGTGAATTTATAATCTTGATGGTCCAGGATCAACATCAGTTAATTTTAATCTTGATGGTCCAGGATCAACGTAAGTTAATTTTAATCTTGATGGTCCAGGATCAACATCAGTGAATTTTAATCTTGATGGTCCAGGATCAACATAAGTGAATTTTAATCTTGATTGTCCAGGATCAACATAAGTGAATTTTAATCTTGATGGTCCAGAATCAACAAAGGTGAATTTTATTCTTGATGGTCCAGGATCAACATTAGTGAATTTTAATCTTGATGGTCCAGGATCAACGTAAGTTAATTTTAATCTTGATGGTCCAGGATCAACAGAAGTGAGTTTATAATATTGAGGGTCCAGGATCAACATAAGTGAATTTTATTCTTGATGGTCCAGGATCAACATTAGTGAATTTTAATCTTGATGGTCCAGGATCAACATAAGTGAATTTTACTTTGATGGTAAAGGATCACCATTAGTGAATTTTAATCTTGATGGTCCAGGATCAACATAAAAGAATTTATAATCTTGATGGTCCAGGATCACCATTAGTGCATTTTAATCGTGATGGTCCAGGATAACCATTAGTGAATTGTAATCTTGATGGTCCAGGATCACCATTAGTGAATTTTAATCTTGATGGTCCAGGATCAACATTAGTGAATTTTAATCTTGATGGTCCAGGATCAACATAAGATAATTTATAATCTTGATGGTCCAGGATCACCATTAGTGAATTTTAATCTTGATGGTCCAGGATCAACATTAGTGTATTTTATTCTTGATGGTCCAAGATCAACATCAGTTGATTTTAATCTTGATGGTCCAGGATTAACATTAGTGTATTTTATTCTTGATGGTCCAGGATCAACATCAGTTAATTTTAATCTTGATGGTCCAGGATCAACGTAAGTTAATTTTAATCTTGATGGTCCAGGATCAACATCAGTGAATTTTAATCTTGATGGTCCAGGATCAACATCAGTTAATTTTAATCTTGATGGTCCAGGATCAACATTAGTGAATTTTAATCTTGATGGTCCAGGATCAACATAAATAAATTTTAATCTTGATGGTTCAGGATCAACATAAGTGAATTTTAATCTTGATGGTCCAGGATCAACATAAGAAAATTTATAATCTTGATGTTACAGGATCACCATTAGTGAATTTTAATCTTGATGGTCCAGGATCAACATTAGTGAATTTTAATCTTGATGGTCCAGGATCAACATTAGTGAATTTTAATCTTGATGGTCCAGGATCAACATCAGTGAATTTTATTCTTGATGGTCCAGGATCAACATCAGTTAATTTTAATCTTGATGGTCCAGGATCAACGTAAGTTAATTTTATTCTTGATGGTCCAGGATCAACATCAGTTATTTTTAATCTTGATGGTCCAGGATCAACGTAAGTTAATTTTAATCTTGCTGGTCCAGGATCAACATAAGTGAATTTAAATATTGATGGTCCAGGATCAACATTAGTGAATTTTAGTCTTGATGGTCCAGGATCACCATTAGTGAATTTTAATCTTGATGGTCCAGGATCAACATTAGTGAATTTTATTCTTGATGGTCCAGGATCAACATCAGTTAATTTTATGCTTGATGGTCCAGGATCAACATTAGTGAATTTTAATCTTGATGGTCCAGGATCAACATAAGGAAATTTTAATCTTGATGGTCCAGGATCAACATAAGCAAATGTAAAACCTTGTTGGTCCAGGATCAACAGAAGTGAATTTATAATCTTGATGGTCCAGGATCAACATCAGTGAATTTTATTCTTGATGGTCCAGGATCAACATCAGTTAATTTTAATCTTGATGGTCCAGGATCAACATTAGTGAATTTTAATCTTGATGGTCCAGGATCAACATTAGTGAATTTTATTCTTGATGGTCCAGGATCAACATAAGTGAATTTTAATCTTGCTGGTCCAGGATCAACATTAGTGAATTTTAATCTTGATGGTCCAGGATCAACATAAGTAAATTTTAATCTTGATGGTCCAGGATCAACATTAGTGAATTTTAACCTTGATGGTCCAGGATCAACATAAGTGAATTTTATTTTTGATGGTCCAGGATCAACATCAGTGAATTTTAATCTTGATGGTCCAGGATTAATATCAGTGAATTTTAATCTTGATGGTCCAGGATCAACATCAGTTAATTTTAATCTTGATGGTCCAGTATCAACATTAGTGAATTTTATTCTTGATGGTCCAGGATCAACATAAGAAAATTTATAATCTTGATGTTACAGGATCACCATTAGTGAATTTTAATCTTGATGGTCCAGGATCAACATTAGTGAATTTTATTCTTGATGGTCCAGGATCAACATAAGTGAATTTTAATCTTGATGGTCCAGGATCAACATAAGGAAATTTTAATCTTGATGGTCCAGGATAAACATAAGTGAATTTTAACCTTGATGGTCCAGGATCAACATTAGTGAATTTTAATCTTGCTGGTCCAGGATCAACATAAGTGAATTTTAGTCTTGATGGTCCAGGATCAACATCAGTTAATTTTAATCTTGATGGTCCAGGATCACCATTAGTGAATTTATAATCTTGATGGTCCAGGATCAACATTAGTGAATTTTATTCTTGATGGTTCAGGATCAACATAAGTGAATTTTAATCTTGATGGTCCAGGATCAACATAAGAAAATTTATAATCTTGATGTTACAGGATCACCATTAGTGAATTTTAATCTTGATGGTCCAGGATCAACATTAGTGAATTTTAATCTTGATGGTCCAGGATCAACATTAGTGAATTTTATTCTTGATGGTCCAGGATCAACGTAAGTTAATTTTAATCTTGATGGTCCAGGATCAACGTAAGTTAATTTTAATCTTGATGGTCCCGGATCAACAAAGGTGATATTTATTCTTGATGTTCCAGGATCAACATTAGTGAATTTTAATCTTGATGGTCCAGGATCAACATCAGTTATTTTTAATCTTGATGGTCCAGGATCAACGTAAGTTAATTTTAATCTTGCTGGTCCAGGATCAACATAAGTGAATTTAAATATTGATGGTCCAGGATCAACATTAGTGAATTTTAGTCTTGATGGTCCAGGATCACCATTAGTGAATTTTAATCTTGATGGTCCAGGATCAACATAAGGAAATTTTAATCTTGATGGTCCAGGATCAACATAAGCAAATGTAAAACCTTGTTGGTCCAGGATCAACAGAAGTGAATTTATAATCTTGATGGTCCAGGATCAACATCAGTGAATTTTATTCTTGATGGTCCAGGATCAACGTAAGTTAATTTTAATCTTGATGGTCCAGGATCAACAGAAGTGAATTTATAATCTTGATGGTCCAGGATCAACATCAGTGAATTTTAATCTTGATGGTCCAGGATCAACATCAGTTAATTTTAATCTTGATGGTCCAGGATCAACATAAGTGAATTTTAATCTTGATGGTCCAGGGTCAACATTAGTGAATTTTAATCTTGATGGTCCAGGATCAACATTAGTGAATTTTATTCTTGATGGTCCAGGATCAACATAAGTGAATTTTAATCTTGCTGGTCCAGGATCAACATTAGTGAATTTTAATCTTGATGGTCCAGGATTAATATCAGTGAATTTTATTTTTGATGGTCCAGGATCAACATCAGTTAATTTTAATCTTGATGGTCCAGGATTAATATCAGTGAATTTTAATCTTGATGGTCCAGGATCAACATAAGTGAATTTTATTTTTGATGGTCCAGGATCAACATCAGTTAATTTTAATCTTGATGGTCCAGGATTAATATCAGTGAATTTTAATCTTGATGGTCCAGGATCAACATTAGTGAATTTTATTCTTGATGGTCCAGGATCAACATAAGAAAATTTATAATCTTGATGGTCCAGGATCAACATCAGTTAATTTTAATCTTGATGGTCCAGGATCAACATTAGTGAATTTTATTCTTGATGGTCCAGGATCAACATAAGAAAATTTATAATCTTGATGTTACAGGATCAACATTAGTGAATTTTAATCTTGATGGTCCAGGATCAACATAAGTGAATTTTAATCTTGATGGTCCAGGATCAACATAAAGAAATTTTAATCTTGATGGTCCAGGATAAACATAAGTGACTTTTAACCTTGATGGTCCAGGATCAACATTAGTGAATTTTAATCTTGCTGGTCCAGGATCAACATAAGTGAATTTTAATCTTGATGGTCCAGGATCAACATAAGGAAATTTTAATCTTGATGGTCCAGGATAAACATAAGTGAATTTTAACCTTGATGGTCCAGGATCAACATTAGTGAATTTTAATCTTGCTGGTCCAGGATCAACATAAGTGAATTTTAACCTTGATGGTCCAGGATCAACATTAGTGAATTTTAATCTTGCTGGTCCAGGATCAACATAAGTGAATTTTATTCTTGATGGTCCAGGATCAACATAAGTAAATTTTATTCTTGATGGTCCAGGATCAACATAAGAGAATTTATAATCTTGATGGTCCAGGATCAACATTAGTGTATTTTATTCTTGATGGTCCAGGATCAACATCAGTTAATTTTAATCTTGATGGTCCAGGATCACCATTAGTGAATTTATAATCTTGATGGTCCAGGATCAACATCAGTTAATTTTAATTTTGATGGTCCAGGATCAACATTTGTGAATTTTAATCTTGATGGTCCAGGATCAACATGAGTGAATTTTAATCTTGCTGGTCCAGAATCAACATTAGTGAATTTTGTTCTTGATGGTCCAGGATCAACATTAGTGAATTTTATGCTTGATGGTCCAGGATCAACATTAGTGAATTTTAATCTTGATGGTCCAGGATCAACATAAGGAAATTTTAATCTTGATGGTCCAGGATCAACATAAGCAAATGTAAAACCTTGTTGGTCCAGGATCAACAGAAGTGAATTTATAATCTTGATGGTCCAGGATCAACATCAGTAAATTTTATTCTTGATGGTCCAGGATCAACGTAAGTTAATTTTAATCTTGATGGTCCAGGATCAACAGAAGTGAATTTATAATCTTGATGGTCCAGGATCAACATCAGTGAATTTTAATCTTGATGGTCCAGGATCAACATCAGTTAATTTTAATCTTGATGGTCCAGGATCAACATAAGTGAATTTTAATCTTGATGGTCCAGGGTCAACATTAGTGAATTTTAATCTTGATGGTCCAGGATCAACATTAGTGAATTTTATTCTTGATGGTCCAGGATCAACATAAGTGAATTTTAATCTTGCTGGTCCAGGATCAACATTAGTGAATTTTAATCTTGATGGTCCAGGATCAACATAAGTAAATTTTAATCTTGATGGTCCAGGATCAACATTAGTGAATTTTAACCTTGATGGTCCAGGATCAACATAAGTGAATTTTATTTTTGATTTTTGATCAACATCAGTTAATTTTAATCTTGATGGTCCAGGATCAACGTAAGTTAATTTTAATCTTGATGGTCCAGGATCAACATCAGTGAATTTTAATCTTGATGGTCCAGGATCAACATCAGTTAATTTTAATCTTGATGGTCCAGGATCAACATTAGTGAATTTTATTCTTGATGGTCCAGGATCAACATAAGTGGATTTTAATCTTGATGGTCCAGGATCAACATAAGGAAATTTTAATCTTGATGGTCCAGGATCAACATTAGTGAATTTTATTCTTGATGGTCCAGGATCAACATAAGTGGATTTTAATCTTGATGGTCCAGGATCAACATTAGTGAATTTTATTCTTGATGGTCCAGGATCAACATTAGTGAATTTTAATCTTGATGGTACAGGATCAACATTAGTGAATTTTATTCTTGATGGTCCAGGATCAACGTAAGTTAATTTTAATCTTGATGGTCCAGGATCAACATAAGCAAATTTTAACCTTGTTGGTCCAGGATCAACAGAAGTGAATTTATAATCTTGATGGTCCAGGATCAACATCAGCGAATTTTATTCTTGATGGTCCAGGATCAACGTAAGTTAATTTTAATCTTGATGGTCCAGGATCAACATCAGTTATTTTTATTCTTGATGGTCCAGGATCAACATTAGTGAATTTTAATCTTGATGGTCCAGGATCAACATGAGTGAATTTTAATCTTGCTGGTCCAGGATCAACATAAGTGAATTTTAATCTTGATGGTCCAGGATCAACATCAGTTATTTCTAATCCTGATGGTCCAGGATCAACGTAAGTTAATTTTAATTTTGCTGGTCCAGGATCAACATAAGTGAATTTAAATCTTGATGGTCCAGGATCAACATTAGTGAATTTTAGTCTTGATGGTCCAGGATCACCATTAGTGAATTTTAATCTTGATGGTCCAGGATCAGCATTAGTGAATTTTAATCTTGCTGGTCCAGAATCAACATTAGTGAATTTTATTCTTGATGGTCCAGGATTAACAGAAGTGAATTTTAATCTTGCTGGTCCAGGATCAACATCAGTTGATTTTAATCTTGATGGTCCAGGATCAACATCAGTGAATTTTAATCTTGATGGTCCAGGATCAACATCAGTGAATTTTAATCTTGATGGTCCAGGATCAACATCAGTGAATTTTAATCTTGATGGTCCAGGATCAACATCAGTTAATTTTAATCTTGATGGTCCAGGATCAACGTAAGTTAATTTTAATCTTGATGGTCCAGAATCAACAAAGGTGAATTTTAATCTTGATGGTCCAGGATCAACATTGGTTAATTTTAATCTTGATGGTCCAGGATCAACAAAGGTGATATTTATTCTTGATGGTCCAGGATCAACATCAGTTATTTTTAATCTTGATGGTCCAGGATCAACGTAAGTTAATTTTAATCTTGATGGTCCAGAATCAACAAAGGTGAATTTTAATCTTGATGGTCCAGGATCAACATTGGTTAATTTTAATCTTGATGGTCCAGGATCAACGTAAGTTAATTTTAATCTTGCTGGTCCAGGATCAACATAAGTGAATTTAAATCTTGATGGTCCAGGATCAACATCAGTTATTTTTAATCTTGATGGTCCAGGATCAACGTAAGTTAATTTTAATCTTGCTGGTCCAGGATCAACATAAGTGAATTTAAATCTTGATGGTCCAGGATCAACATTAGTGAATTTTATTCTTGATGGTCCAGGATAAACATCAGTTAATTTTAATTTTGATGGTCCAGGATCAACATTCGTGAATTTTAATCTTGATGGTCCAGGATCAACATGAGTGAATTTTAATCTTGCTGGTCCAGAATCAACATTAGTGAATTTTATTCTTGATGGTCCAGGATCAACATTAGTGTATTTTATTCTTGATGGTCCAGGATCAACATGAGTGAATTTTAACCTTGATGGTCCAGGATCAACATTAGTAAATTTTAATCTTGATGGTCCAGGATCAACAGAAGTGAATTTTAATCTTGCTGGTCCAGGATCAACATCAGTTGATTTTAATCTTGATGGTCCAGGATCAACGTAAGTTAATTTTAATCTTGATGGTCCAGGATCAACATAAGGAAATTTTAATCTTGATGGTCCAGGATCAACATAAGCAAATTTTAACCTTGTTGGTCCAGGATCAACAGAAGTGAATTTATAATCTTGATGGTCCAGGATCAACATCAGTGAATTTTAATCTTGATGGTCCAGGACCAACATAAGTGAATTTTAATCTTGATGGTCCAGGATAAACATCAGTTAATTTTAATTTTGATGGTCCAGGATCAACATTCGTGAATTTTAATCTTGATGGTCCAGGATCAACATGAGTGAATTTTAATCTTGCTGGTCCAGAATCAACATTAGTGAATTTTATTCTTGATGGTCCAGGATCAACATTAGTGTATTTTATTCTTGATGGTCCAGGATCAACATGAGTGAATTTTAACCTTGATGGTCCAGGATCAACATTAGTAAATTTTAATCTTGATGGTCCAGGATCAACAGAAGTGAATTTTAATCTTGCTGGTCCAGGATCAACATCAGTTGATTTTAATCTTGATGGTCCAGGATCAACGTAAGTTAATTTTAATCTTGATGGTCCAGGATCAACATAAGGAAATTTTAATCTTGATGGTCCAGGATCAACATAAGCAAATTTTAACCTTGTTGGTCCAGGATCAACAGAAGTGAATTTATAATCTTGATGGTCCAGGATCAACATCAGTGAATTTTAATCTTGATGGTCCAGGACCAACATAAGTGAATTTTAATCTTGATGGTCCAGGATCAACATCAGTTAATTTTAATCTTGATGGTCCAGGATCAACGTAAGTTAATTTTAATCTTGATGGTCCAGGATCAACAGAAGTGAATTTATAATCTTGATGGTCCAGGATCAACATCAGTGAATTTTAATCTTGATGGTCCAGGATCAACATCAGTTAATTTTAATCTTGATGGTCCAGGATCAACATCAGTTAATTTTAATCTTGATGGTCCAGGATTAACATCAGTGAATTTTAATCTTGATGGTCCAGGATCAACAAAGGTGATATTTATTCTTGATGGTCCAGGATCAACATGAGTGAATTTTAATCTTGCTGGTCCAGGATCAACATAAGTGAATTTTAATCTTGATGGTCCAGGATCAACTTCAGTTATTTTTAATCTTGATGGTCCAGGATCAACGTAAGTTAATTTTAATCTTGCTGGTCCAGGATCAACATAAGTGAATTTAAATCTTGATGGTCCAAGATCAACATAAGTGAATTTAAATCTTGATGGTCCAGGATCAACATTCGTGAATTTTCATCTTGATGGTCCAGGATCAACATGAGTGAATTTTAATCTTGATGGTCCAGGATCAACGTAAGTTAATTTTAATCTTGATGGTCCAGAATCAACAAAGGTGAATTTTAATCTTGATGGTCCAGGATCAACATTGGTTAATTTTAATCTTGATGGTCCAGGATCAACAAAGGTGATATTTATTCTTGATGGTCCAGGATCAACATTAGTGAATTTTAATCTTGATGGTCCAGGATCAACATCAGTTATTTTTAATCTTGATGGTCCAGGATCAACGTAAGTTAATTTTAATCTTGCTGGTCCAGGATCAACATAAGTGAATTTAAATCTTGATGGTCCAGGATCAACATTAGTGAATTTTATTCTTAATGGTCCAGGATAAACATCAGTTAATTTTAATTTTGATGGTCCAGGATCAACATTCGTGAATTTTAATCTTGATGGTCCAGGATCAACATGAGTGATTTTTAATCTTGCTGGTCCAGAATCAACATTAGTGAATTTTATTCTTGATGGTCCAGGATCAACATTAGTGTATTTTATTCTTGATGGTCCAGGATCAACATGAGTGAATTTTAACCTTGATGGTCCAGGATCAACATTAGTAAATTTTAATCTTGATGGTCCAGGATCAACAGAAGTGAATTTTAATCTTGCTGGTCCAGGATCAACATCAGTTGATTTTAATCTTGATGGTCCAGGATCAACGTAAGTTAATTTTAATCTTGATGGTCCAGGATCAACATAAGGAAATTTTAATCTTGATGGTCCAGGATCAACATAAGCAAATTTTAACCTTGTTGGTCCAGGATCAACAGAAGTGAATTTATAATCTTGATGGTCCAGGATCAACATCAGTGAATTTTAATCTTGATGGTCCAGGACCAACATAAGTGAATTTTAATCTTGATGGTCCAGGATCAACATCAGTTAATTTTAATCTTGATGGTCCAGGATCAACGTAAGTTAATTTTAATCTTGATGGTCCAGGATCAACAGAAGTGAATTTATAATCTTGATGGTCCAGGATCAACATCAGTGAATTTTAATCTTGATGGTCCAGGATCAACATCAGTTAATTTTAATCTTGATGGTCCAGGATCAACATCAGTTAATTTTAATCTTGATGGTCCAGGATTAACATCAGTGAATTTTAATCTTGATGGTCCAGGATCAACAAAGGTGATATTTATTCTTGATGGTCCAGGATCAACATGAGTGAATTTTAATCTTGCTGGTCCAGGATCAACATAAGTGAATTTTAATCTTGATGGTCCAGGATCAACTTCAGTTAATTTTAATCTTGCTGGTCCAGGATCAACATAAGTGAATTTAAATCTTGATGGTCCAAGATCAACATAAGTGAATTTAAATCTTGATGGTCCAGGATCAACATTCGTGAATTTTCATCTTGATGGTCCAGGATCAACATGAGTGAATTTTAATCTTGCTGGTCCAGAATCAACATTAGTGAATTTTATTCTTGATGGTCCAGGATCAACAGAAGAGAATTTATAATCTTGATGGTCCAGGATCAACATTAGTGTATTTTATTCTTGATGGTCCAGGATCAACATAAGTGAATTTTAACCTTGATGGTCCAGGATTAACATCAGTGAATTTTAATCTTGATGGTCCAGGATCAACATTAGTGAATTTTAATCTTGATGGTCCAGGACAAACATAAGTGAATTTTATTCTTAATGGTCTAGGATCAACATTAGTGAATTTTTAATCTTGATGGTCCAGGATCAACAGAAGTGAGTTTATAATATTGATGGTCCAGGATCAACATAAGTGAATTTTATTCTTGATGGTCCAGGATCAACATTAGTGAATTTTAATCTTGATGGTCCAGGATCAACATAAGTGAATTTTACTTTGATGGTCCAGGATCACCATTAGTGAATTTTAATCTTGATGGTCCAGGATCAACATAAAAGAATTTATAATCTTGATGGTCCAGGATCACCATTAGTGCATTTTAATCGTGATGGTCCAGGATAACCATTAGTGAATTGTAATCTTGATGGTCCAGGATCACCATTAGTGAATTTTAATCTTGATGGTCCAGGATCAACATAAGAGAATTTATAATCTTGATCGTCCAGGATCAACATAAGTGAATTTTAATCTTGATGGTCCAGGATCAACATTAGTGAAATTTATCCTTGATGGTCCAGGATCAACATAAGCAAATTTTAACCTTGTTGGTCCAGGATCAACAGATGTGAATTCATAATCTTGATGGTCCAGGATCAACATCAGTGAATTTTAATCTTGATGGTCCAGGATCAACATCAGTGAATTTTAATCTTGATGGTCCAGGATCAACATCAGTTAATTTTAATCTTGATGGTCCAGGATCAACAGAAGTGAATTTATAATCTTGATGGCCCAGGATCAACATCAGTGAATTTTAATCTTGATGGTCCAGGATCAACATCAGTTAATTTTAATCTTGATGGTCCAGGATCAACATCAGTTAATTTTAATCTTGATGGTCCAGGATTAACATCAGTGAATTTTAATCTTGATGGTCCAGGATCAACAAAGGTGATATTTATTCTTGATGGTCCAGGATCAACATGAGTGAATTTTAATCTTGCTGTTCCAGGATCAACATAAGTGAATTTTAATCTTGATGGTCCAGGATCAACATCAGTTATTTTTAATCTTGATGGTCCAGGATCAACATGAGTGAATTTTAATCTTGCTGGTCCAGGATCAACGTAAGTTAATTTTAATCTTGCTGGTCCAGGATCAACATAAGTAAATTTAAATCTTGATGGTCTAAGATCAACATAAGTGAATTTAAATCTTGATGGTCCAGGATCAACATCAGTTACTTTTAATTTTGATGGTCCAGGATCAACATTCGTGAATTTTCATCTTGATGGTCCAGGATCAACATGAGTGAATTTTAATCTTGCTGGTCCAGAATCAACATTAGTGAATTTTATTCTTGATGGTCCAGGATCAACATAAGTGAATTTTAACCTTGATGGTCCAGGATTAACATCAGTGAATTTTAATCTTGATGGTCCAGGATCAACATTAGTGAATTTTAATCTTGATGGTCCAGGATCAACAGAAGTGAGTTTATAATATTGATGGTCCAGGATCAACATAAGTGAATTTTATTCTTGATGGTCCAGGATCAACATTAGTGAATTTTTAATCTTGATGGTCCAGGATCAACAGAAGTGAGTTTATAATATTGATGGTCCAGGATCAACATAAGTGAATTTTATTCTTGATGGTCCAGGATCAACATTAGTGAATTTTAATCTTGATGGTCCAGGATCAACATAAAAGAATTTATAATCTTGATGGTCCAGGATCACCATTAGTGCATTTTAATCGTGATGGTCCAGGATAACCATTAGTGAATTGTAATCTTGATGGTCCAGGATCACCATTAGTGAATTTTAATCTTGATGGTCCAGGATCAACATAAGAGAATTTATAATCTTGATGGTCCAGGATCAACATAAGTGAATTTTAATCTTGATGGTCCAGGATCAACATTAGTGAAATTTATCCTTGATTGTCCAGGATCAACATAAGATAATTTATAATCTTGATGGTCCAGGATCACCATTAGTGAATTTTAATCTTGATGGTCCAGGATCAACATTAGTGTATTTTATTCTTGATGGTCCAAGATCAACATCAGTTAATTTTAATCTTGATGGTCCAGGATTAACATTAGTGTATTTTATTCTTGATGGTCCAGGATCAACATCAGTTAATTTTAATCTTGATGGTCCAGGATCAACGTAAGTTAATTTTAATCTTGATGGTCCAGGATCAACATCAGTGAATTTTAATCTTGATGGTCCAGGATCAACATCAGTTAATTTTAATCTTGATGGTCCAGGATCAACATTAGTGAATTTTAATCTTGATGGTCCAGGATCAACATAAATAAATTTTAATCTTGATGGTTCAGGATCAACATAAGTGAATTTTAATCTTGATGGTACAGGATCAACATAAGAAAATTTATAATCTTGATGTTACAGGATCACCATTAGTGAATTTTAATCTTGATGGTCCAGGATCAACATTAGTGAATTTTAATCTTGATGGTCCAGGATCAACATTAGTGAATTTTAATCTTGATGGTCCAGGATCAACATCAGTGAATTTTATTCTTGATGGTCCAGGATCAACATCAGTTAATTTTAATCTTGATGGTCCAGGATCAACGTAAGTTAATTTTAATCTTGATGGTCCAGGATCAACAAAGGTGATATTTATTCTTGATGTTCCAGGATCAACATTAGTGAATTTTAATCTTGATGGTCCAGGATCAACATAAGTGAATTTTAATCTTGATGGTCCAGGATCAACATCAGTTATTTTTAATCTTGATGGTCCAGGATCAACGTAAGTTAATTTTAATCTTGCTGGTCCAGGATCAACATAAGTGAATTTAAATATTGATGGTCCAGGATCAACATTAGTGAATTTTAGTCTTGATGGTCCAGGATCACCATTAGTGAATTTTAATCTTGATGGTCCAGGATCAACATTAGTGAATTTTATTCTTGATGGTCCAGGATCAACATCAGTTAATTTTAATTTTGATGGTCCAGGATCAACATTTGTGAATTTTAATCTTGATGGTCCAGGATCAACATGAGTGAATTTTAATCTTGCTGGTCCAGAATCAACATTAGTGAATTTTATTCTTGATGGTCCAGGATCAACATTAGTGAATTTTATGCTTGATGGTCCAGGATCAACATTAGTGAATTTTAATCTTGATGGTCCGGGATCAACATAAGGAAATTTTAATCTTGATGGTCCAGGATCAACATAAGCAAATGTAAAACCTTGTTGGTCCAGGATCAACAGAAGTGAATTTATAATCTTGATGGTCCAGGATCAACATCAGTGAATTTTAATCTTGATGGTCCAGGATCACCATTAGTGCATTTTAATCGTGATGGTCCAGGATAACCATTAGTGAATTGTAATCTTGATGGTCCAGGATCACCATTAGTGAATTTTAATCTTGATGGTCCAGGATCAACATTAGTGAATTTTAATCTTGATGGTCCAGGATCAACATAAGAGAATTTATAATCTTGATGGTCCAGGATCAACATAAGTGAATTTTAATCTTGATGGTCCAGGATTAACATTAGTGAAATTTTTTCTTGATGGTCCAGGATCAACATAAGATAATTTATAATCTTGATGGTCCAGGATCACCATTAGTGAATTTTAATCTTGATGGTCCAGGATCAACATTAGTGAAATTTTTTCTTGATGGTCCAGGATCAACATAAGATAATTTATAATCTTGATGGTCCAGGATCACCATTAGTGAATTTTATTCTTGATGGTCCAAGATCAACATCAGTTAATTTTAATCTTGATGGTCCAGGATCAACGTAAGTTAATTTTAATCTTGATGGTCCAGGATCAACATCAGTGATTTTTAATCTTGATGGTCCAGGATCAACATCAGTTAATTTTAATCTTGATGGTCCAGGATCAACATTAGTGAATTTTAATCTTGATGGTCCAGGATCAACATAAATAAATTTTAATCTTGATGGTTCAGGATCAACATAAGTGAATTTTAATCTTGATGGTCCAGGATCAACATAAGAAAATTTATAATCTTGATGTTACAGGATCACCATTAGTGAATTTTAATCTTGATGGTCCAGGATCAACATTAGTGAATTTTAATCTTGATGGTCCAGGATCAACATTAGTAAATTTTAATCTTGATGGTCCAGGATCAACATTAGTGAATTTTATTCTTGATGGTCCAGGATCAACATAAGTGAATTTTAATCTTGATGGTCCAGGATCAACATAAGTGAATTTAAATATTGATGGTCCAGGATCAACATTAGTGAATTTTAGTCTTGATGGTCCAGGATCACCATTAGTGAATTTTAATCTTGATGGTCCAGGATCAACATTTGTGAATTTTAATCTTGATGGTCCAGGATCAACATGAGTGAATTTTAATCTTGCTGGTCCAGAATCAACATAAGCAAATGTAAAACCTTGTTGGTCCAGGATCAACAGAAGTGAATTTATAATCTTGATGGTCCAGGATCAACATCAGTGAATTTTATTCTTGATGGTCCAGGATCAACATCAGTTAATTTTAATCTTGATGGTCCAGGATCAACGTAAGTTAATTTTAATCTTGATGGTCCAGGATCAACAGAAGTGAATTTTAATCTTGCTGGTCCAGGATCAACATCAGTTGATTTTAATCTTGATGGTCCAGGATCAACGTAAGTTAATTTTAATCTTGATGGTCCAGGATCAACATAAGGAAGTTTTAATCTTGATGGTCCAGGATCAACATAAGCAAATTTTAACCTTGTTGGTCCAGGATCAACAGAAGTGAATTTATAATCTTGATGGTCCAGGATCAACATCAGTGAATTTTAATCTTGATGGTCCAGGACCAACATCAGTGAATTTTAATCTTGATGGTCCAGGATCAACATCAGTTAATTTTAATCTTGATGGTCCAGGATCAACGTAAGTTAATTTTAATCTTGATGGTCCAGGATCAACAGAAGTGAATTTATAATCTTGATGGTCCAGGATCAACATCAGTGAATTTTAATCTTGATGGTCCAGGATCAACATCAGTTAATTTTAATCTTGATGGTCCAGGATCAACATCAGTTAATTTTAATCTTGATGGTCCAGGATTAACATCAGTGAATTTTAATCTTGATGGTCCAGGATCAACAAAGGTGATATTTATTCTTGATGGTCCAGGATCAACATGAGTGAATTTTAATCTTGCTGGTCCAGGATCAACATAAGTGAATTTTAATCTTGATGGTCCAGGATCAACAGAAGAGAATTTATAATCTTGATGGTCCAGGATCAACATTAGTGTATTTTATTCTTGATGGTCCAGGATCAACATAAGTGAATTTTAACCTTGATGGTCCAGGATTAACATCAGTGAATTTTAATCTTGATGGTCCAGGATCAACATTAGTGAATTTTAATCTTGATGGTCCAGGATCAACAGAAGTGAGTTTATAATATTGATGGTCCAGGATCACCATTAGTGCATTTTAATCGTGATGGTCCAGGATAACCATTAGTGAATTGTAATCTTGATGGTCCAGGATCACCATTAGTGAATTTTAATCTTGATGGTCCAGGATCAACATAAGAGAATTTATAATCTTGATGGTCCAGGATCAACATAAGTGAATTTTAATCTTGCTGGTCCAGGATCAACATAAGAGAATTTATAATCTTGATGGTCCAGGATCAACATAAGTGAATTTTAATCTTGATGGTCCAGGATTAACATTAGTGAAATTTTTTCTTGATGGTCCAGGATCAACATAAGATAATTTATAATCTTGATGGTCCAGGATCACCATTAGTGAATTTTAATCTTGATGGTCCAGGATCAACATTAGTGAAATTTTTTCTTGATGGTCCAGGATCAACATAAGATAATTTATAATCTTGATGGTCCAGGATCACCATTAGTGAATTTTATTCTTGATGGTCCAAGATCAACATCAGTTAATTTTAATCTTGATGGTCCAGGATCAACGTAAGTTAATTTTAATCTTGATGGTCCAGGATCAACATCAGTGATTTTTAATCTTGATGGTCCAGGATCAACATCAGTTAATTTTAATCTTGATGGTCCAGGATCAACATTAGTGAATTTTAATCTTGATGGTCCAGGATCAACATAAATAAATTTTAATCTTGATGGTTCAGGATCAACATAAGTGAATTTTAATCTTGATGGTCCAGGATCAACATAAGAAAATTTATAATCTTGATGTTACAGGATCACCATTAGTGAATTTTAATCTTGATGGTCCAGGATCAACATTAGTGAATTTTAATCTTGATGGTCCAGGATCAACATTAGTAAATTTTAATCTTGATGGTCCAGGATCAACATTAGTGAATTTTATTCTTGATGGTCCAGGATCAACATAAGTGAATTTTAATCTTGATGGTCCAGGATCAACATAAGTGAATTTAAATATTGATGGTCCAGGATCAACATTAGTGAATTTTAGTCTTGATGGTCCAGGATCACCATTAGTGAATTTTAATCTTGATGGTCCAGGATCAACATTTGTGAATTTTAATCTTGATGGTCCAGGATCAACATGAGTGAATTTTAATCTTGCTGGTCCAGAATCAACATAAGCAAATGTAAAACCTTGTTGGTCCAGGATCAACAGAAGTGAATTTATAATCTTGATGGTCCAGGATCAACATCAGTGAATTTTATTCTTGATGGTCCAGGATCAACATCAGTTAATTTTAATCTTGATGGTCCAGGATCAACGTAAGTTAATTTTAATCTTGATGGTCCAGGATCAACAGAAGTGAATTTTAATCTTGCTGGTCCAGGATCAACATCAGTTGATTTTAATCTTGATGGTCCAGGATCAACGTAAGTTAATTTTAATCTTGATGGTCCAGGATCAACATAAGGAAGTTTTAATCTTGATGGTCCAGGATCAACATAAGCAAATTTTAACCTTGTTGGTCCAGGATCAACAGAAGTGAATTTATAATCTTGATGGTCCAGGATCAACATCAGTGAATTTTAATCTTGATGGTCCAGGACCAACATCAGTGAATTTTAATCTTGATGGTCCAGGATCAACATCAGTTAATTTTAATCTTGATGGTCCAGGATCAACGTAAGTTAATTTTAATCTTGATGGTCCAGGATCAACAGAAGTGAATTTATAATCTTGATGGTCCAGGATCAACATCAGTGAATTTTAATCTTGATGGTCCAGGATCAACATCAGTTAATTTTAATCTTGATGGTCCAGGATCAACATCAGTTAATTTTAATCTTGATGGTCCAGGATTAACATCAGTGAATTTTAATCTTGATGGTCCAGGATCAACAAAGGTGATATTTATTCTTGATGGTCCAGGATCAACATGAGTGAATTTTAATCTTGCTGGTCCAGGATCAACATAAGTGAATTTTAATCTTGATGGTCCAGGATCAACAGAAGAGAATTTATAATCTTGATGGTCCAGGATCAACATTAGTGTATTTTATTCTTGATGGTCCAGGATCAACATAAGTGAATTTTAACCTTGATGGTCCAGGATTAACATCAGTGAATTTTAATCTTGATGGTCCAGGATCAACATTAGTGAATTTTAATCTTGATGGTCCAGGATCAACAGAAGTGAGTTTATAATATTGATGGTCCAGGATCACCATTAGTGCATTTTAATCGTGATGGTCCAGGATAACCATTAGTGAATTGTAATCTTGATGGTCCAGGATCACCATTAGTGAATTTTAATCTTGATGGTCCAGGATCAACATAAGAGAATTTATAATCTTGATGGTCCAGGATCAACATAAGTGAATTTTAATCTTGCTGGTCCAGGATCAACATAAGTGAATTTAAATCTTGATGGTCCAAGATCAACATAAGTGAATTTAAATCTTGATGGTCCAGGATCAACATCAGTTACTTTTAATTTTGATGGTCCAGGATCAACATTCGTGAATTTTCATCTTGATGGTCCAGGATCAACATGAGTGAATTTTAATCTTGCTGGTCCAGAATCAACATTAGTGAATTTTATTCTTGATGGTCCAGGATCAACAGAAGAGAATTTATAATCTTGATGGTCCAGGATCAACATTAGTGTATTTTATTCTTGATGGTCCAGGATCAACATAAGTGAATTTTAACCTTGATGGTCCAGGATTAACATCAGTGAATTTTAATCTTGATGGTCCAGGATCAACATTAGTGAATTTTAATCTTGATGGTCCAGGATCAACAGAAGTGAGTTTATAATATTGATGGTCCAGGATCAACATAAGTGAATTTTATTCTTGATGGTCCAGGATCAACATTAGTGAATTTTAATCTTGATGGTCCAGGATCAACATAAGTGAATTTTACTTTGATGGTCCAGGATCACCATTAGTGAATTTTAATCTTGATGGTCCAGGATCAACATAAAAGAATTTATAATCTTGATGGTCCAGGATCAACATTAGTGAATTTTAATCTTGATGGTCCAGGATCAACATAAGTGAATTTTACTTTGATGGTCCAGGATCACCATTAGTGAATTTTAATCTTGATGGTCCAGGATCAACATAAAAGAATTTATAATCTTGATGGTCCAGGATCACCATTAGTGCATTTTAATCGTGATGGTCCAGGATAACCATTAGTGAATTGTAATCTTGATGGTCCAGGATCACCATTAGTGAATTTTAATCTTGATGGTCCAGGATCAACATAAGAGAATTTATAATCTTGATGGTCCAGGATCAACATAAGTGAATTTTAATCTTGATGGTCCAGGATCAACATAAGATAATTTATAATCTTGATGGTCCAGGATCACCATTAGTGAATTTTAATCTTGATGGTCCAGGATCAACATTAGTGTATTTTATTCTTGATGGTCCAAGATCAACATCAGTTAATTTTAATCTTGATGGTCCAGGATCAACGTAAGTTAATTTTAATCTTGATGGTCCAGGATCAACATCAATTAATTTTAATCTTGATGGTCCAGGATCAACATAAATAAATTTTAATCTTGATGGTTCAGGATCAACATAAGTGAATTTTAATCTTGATGGTCCAGGATCAACATAAGAAAATTTATAATCTTGATGTTACAGGATCACCATTAGTGAATTTTAATCTTGATGGTCCAGGATCAACATTAGTGAATTTTAATCTTGATGGTCCAGGATCAACATTAGTGAATTTTATTCTTGATGGTCCAGGATCAACGTAAGTTAATTTTAATCTTGATGGTCCAGGATCAACATTAGTGAATTTTAATCTTGATGGTCCAGGATCAACATAAGTGAATTTTAATCTTGATGGTCCAGGATCAACATCAGTTATTTTTAATCTTGATGGTCCAGGATCAACGTAAGTTAATTTTAATCTTGCTGGTCCAGGATCAACATAAGTGAATTTAAATATTGATGGTCCAGGATCAACATTAGTGAATTTTAGTCTTGATGGTCCAGGATCACCATTAGTGAATTTTAATCTTGATGGTCCAGGATCAACATTAGTGAATTTTATTCTTGATGGTCCAGGATCAACATCAGTTAATTTTAATTTTGATGGTCCAGGATCAACATTTGTGAATTTTAATCTTGATGGTCCAGGATCAACATGAGTGAATTTTAATCTTGCTGGTCCAGAATCAACATTAGTGAATTTTATTCTTGATGGTCCAGGATCAAAATTAGTGAATTTTATGCTTGATGGTCCAGGATCAACATTAGTGAATTTTAATCTTGATGGTCCAGGATCAACATAAGGAAATTTTAATCTTGATGGTCCAGGATCAACATAAGCAAATGTAAAACCTTGTTGGTCCAGGATCAACAGAAGTGAATTTATAATCTTGATGGTCCAGGATCAACATCAGTGAATTTTATTCTTGATGGTCCAGGATCAACATCAGTTAATTTTAATCTTGATGGTCCAGGATCAACGTAAGTTAATTTTAATCTTGATGGTCCAGGATCAACAGAAGTGAATTTATAATCTTGATGGTCCAGGATCAACATCAGTGAATTTTAATCTTGATGGTCCAGGATCAACATCAGTTAATTTTAATCTTGATGGTCCAGGATCAACATAAGTGAATTTTAATCTTGATTGTCCAGGATCAACATAAGTGAATTTTAATCTTGATGGTCCAGAATCAACAAAGGTGAATTTTATTCTTGATGGTCCAGGATCAACATTAGTGAATTTTAATCTTGATGGTCCAGGATCAACGTAAGTTAATTTTAATCTTGATGGTCCAGGATCAACAGAAGTGAATTTATAATCTTGATGGTCCAGGATCAACATCAGTGAATTTTAACCTTGATGGTCCAGGATTAACATCAGTGAATTTTATTCTTGATGGTCCAGGATCAACATTAGTGAATTTTTAATCTTGATGGTCCAGGATCAACATAAGTGAATTTTATTCTTGATGGTCCAGGATCAACATTAGTGAATTTTAATCTTGATGGTCCAGGATCAACATAAGTGAATTTTACTTTGATGGTCCAGGATCACCATTAGTGAATTTTAATCTTGATGGTCCAGGATCAACATAAAAGAATTTATAATCTTGATGGTCCAGGATCACCATTAGTGCATTTTAATCGTGATGGTCCAGGATAACCATTAGTGAATTGTAATCTTGATGGTCCAGGATCACCATTAGTGAATTTTAATCTTGATGGTCCAGGATCAACATTAGTGAATTTTAATCTTGATGGTCCAGGATCAACATAAGAGAATTTATAATCTTGATGGTCCAGGATCAACATAAGTGAATTTTAATCTTGATGGTCCAGGATCAACATCAGTTAATTTTAATCTTGATGGTCCAGGATTAACATCAGTGAATTTTAATCTTGATGGTCCAGGATCAACAAAGGTGATATTTATTCTTGATGGTCCAGGATCAACATGAGTGAATTTTAATCTTGCTGGTCCAGGATCAACATAAGTGAATTTTAATCTTGATGGTCCAGGATCAACATCAGTTATTTTTAATCTTGATGGTCCAGGATCAACGTAAGTTAATTTTAATCTTGCTGGTCCAGGATCAACATAAGTGAATTTAAATCTTGATGGTCCAAGATCAACATAAGTGAATTTAAATCTTGATGGTCCAGGATCAACATCAGTTACTTTTAATTTTGATGGTCCAGGATCAACATTCGTGAATTTTCATCTTGATGGTCCAGGATCAACATGAGTGAATTTTAATCTTGCTGGTCCAGAATCAACATTAGTGAATTTTATTCTTGATGGTCCAGGATCAACAGAAGAGAATTTATAATCTTGATGGTCCAGGATCAACATTAGTGTATTTTATTCTTGATGGTCCAGGATCAACATCAGTGAATTTTAATCTTGATGGTCCAGGACAAACATAAGTGAATTTTATTCTTGATGGTCTAGGATCAACATTAGTGAATTTTTAATCTTGATGGTCCAGGATCAACAGAAGTGAGTTTATAATATTGATGGTCCAGGATCAACATAAGTGAATTTTATTCTTGATGGTCCTGGATCAACATTAGTGAATTTTAATCTTGATGGTCCAGGATCAACATAAGTGAATTTTACTTTGATGGTCCAGGATCACCATTAGTGAATTTTAATCTTGATGGTCCAGGATCAACATAAAAGAATTTATAATCTTGATGGTCCAGGATCACCATTAGTGCATTTTAATCGTGATGGTCCAGGATAACCATTAGTGAATTTTAATCTTGATGGTCCAGGATCAACATAAGAGAATTTATAATCTTGATGGTCCAGGATCAACATAAGTGAATTTTAATCTTGATGGTCCAGGATCAACATAAGATAATTTATAATCTTGATGGTCCAGGATCACCATTAGTGAATTTTAATCTTGATGGTCCAGGATCAACATTAGTGTATTTTATTCTTGATGGTCCAAGATCAACATCAGTTAATTTTAATCTTGATGGTCCAGGATCAACGTAAGTTAATTTTAATCTTGATGGTCCAGGATCAACATCAATTAATTTTAATCTTGATGGTCCAGGATCAACATTAGTGAATTTTAATCTTGATGGTCCAGGATCAACATAAATAAATTTTAATCTTGATGGTTCAGGATCAACATAAGTGAATTTTAATCTTGATGGTCCAGGATCAACATAAGAAAATTTATAATCTTGATGTTACAGGATCACCATTAGTGAATTTTAATCTTGATGGTCCAGGATCAACATTAGTGAATTTTAATCTTGATGGTCCAGGATCAACATTAGTGAATTTTATTCTTGATGGTCCAGGATCAACGTAAGTTAATTTTAATCTTGATGGTCCAGGATCAACATCAGTGAATTTTATTCTTGATGGTCCAGGATCAACATCAGTTAATTTTAATCTTGATGGTCCAGGATCAACGTAAGTTAATTTTAATCTTGATGGTCCAGGATCAACATTAGTGAATTTTAATCTTGATGGTCCAGGATCAACATAAGTGAATTTTAATCTTGATGGTCCAGGATCAACATCAGTTATTTTTAATCTTGATGGTCCAGGATCAACGTAAGTTAATTTTAATCTTGCTGGTCCAGGATCAACATAAGTGAATTTAAATATTGATGGTCCAGGATCAACATTAGTGAATTTTAGTCTTGATGGTCCAGGATCACCATTAGTGAATTTTAATCTTGATGGTCCAGGATCAACATTAGTGAATTTTATTCTTGATGGTCCAGGATCAACATCAGTTAATTTTAATTTTGATGGTCCAGGATCAACATTTGTGAATTTTAATCTTGATGGTCCAGGATCAACATGAGTGAATTTTAATCTTGCTGGTCCAGAATCAACATTAGTGAATTTTATTCTTGATGGTCCAGGATCAAAATTAGTGAATTTTATGCTTGATGGTCCAGGATCAACATTAGTGAATTTTAATCTTGATGGTCCAGGATCAACATAAGGAAATTTTAATCTTGATGGTCCAGGATCAACATAAGCAAATGTAAAACCTTGTTGGTCCAGGATCAACAGAAGTGAATTTATAATCTTGATGGTCCAGGATCAACATCAGTGAATTTTATTCTTGATGGTCCAGGATCAACATCAGTTAATTTTAATCTTGATGGTCCAGGATCAACGTAAGTTAATTTTAATCTTGATGGTCCAGGATCAACAGAAGTGAATTTATAATCTTGATGGTCCAGGATCAACATCAGTGAATTTTAATCTTGATGGTCCAGGATCAACATCAGTTAATTTTAATCTTGATGGTCCAGGATCAACATAAGTGAATTTTAATCTTGATTGTCCAGGATCAACATAAGTGAATTTTAATCTTGATGGTCCAGAATCAACAAAGGTGAATTTTATTCTTGATGGTCCAGGATCAACATTAGTGAATTTTAATCTTGATGGTCCAGGATCAACGTAAGTTAATTTTAATCTTGATGGTCCAGGATCAACAGAAGTGAATTTATAATCTTGATGGTCCAGGATCAACATCAGTGAATTTTAACCTTGATGGTCCAGGATTAACATCAGTGAATTTTATTCTTGATGGTCCAGGATCAACATTAGTGAATTTTTAATCTTGATGGTCCAGGATCAACATAAGTGAATTTTATTCTTGATGGTCCAGGATCAACATTAGTGAATTTTAATCTTGATGGTCCAGGATCAACATAAGTGAATTTTACTTTGATGGTCCAGGATCACCATTAGTGAATTTTAATCTTGATGGTCCAGGATCAACATAAAAGAATTTATAATCTTGATGGTCCAGGATCACCATTAGTGCATTTTAATCGTGATGGTCCAGGATAACCATTAGTGAATTGTAATCTTGATGGTCCAGGATCACCATTAGTGAATTTTAATCTTGATGGTCCAGGATCAACATTAGTGAATTTTAATCTTGATGGTCCAGGATCAACATAAGAGAATTTATAATCTTGATGGTCCAGGATCAACATAAGTGAATTTTAATCTTGATGGTCCAGGATCAACATTAGTGAAATTTATTCTTGATGGTCCAGGATCAACATAAGATAATTTATAATCTTGATGGTCCAGGATCACCATTAGTGAATTTTAATCTTGATGGTCCAGGATCAACATTAGTGTATTTTATTCTTGATGGTCCAAGATCAACATCAGTTAATTTTAATCTTGATGGTCCAGGATCAACATCAGTGAATTTTAATCTTGATGGTCCAGGATCAACATCAGTTAATTTTAATCTTGATGGTCCAGGATCAACATTAGTGAATTTTAATCTTGATGGTCCAGGATCAACATAAATAAATTTTAATCTTGATGGTTCAGGATCAACATAAGTGAATTTTAATCTTGATGGTACAGGATCAACATAAGAAAATTTATAATCTTGATGTTACAGGATCACCATTAGTGAATTTTAATCTTGATGGTCCAGGATCAACATTAGTGAATTTTAATCTTGATGGTCCAGGATCAACATTAGTGAATTTTAATCTTGATGGTCCAGGATCAACATCAGTGAATTTTATTCTTGATGGTCCAGGATCAACATCAGTTAATTTTAATCTTGATGGTCCAGGATCAACGTAAGTTAATTTTAATCTTGATGGTCCAGGATCAACAAAGGTGATATTTATTCTTGATGTTCCAGGATCAACATTAGTGAATTTTAATCTTGATGGTCCAGGATCAACATAAGTGAATTTTAATCTTGATGGTCCAGGATCAACATCAGTTATTTTTAATCTTGATGGTCCAGGATCAACGTAAGTTAATTTTAATCTTGCTGGTCCAGGATCAACATAAGTGAATTTAAATATTGATGGTCCAGGATCAACATTAGTGAATTTTAGTCTTGATGGTCCAGGATCACCATTAGTGAATTTTAATCTTGATGGTCCAGGATCAACATAAGTGAATTTTAATCTTGATGGTCCAGGATCAACATCAGTTAATTTTAATCTTGCTGGTCCAGGATCAAAATTAGTGAATTTTATTCTTGATGGTCCAGGATTGACATCAGTTAATTTTAATCTTGATGGTCCAGGATCAACATTAATGAATTTTAATCTTGATGGTCCAGGATCAACATAAGTGAGTTTTAATCTTGATGGTCCAGGATCAACATAAGTGAATTTTATTCTTGATAGTCCAGGATCAACATTAATAAATTTTAATCTTGATGGTCCAGGATTACCATTAGTGAATTTTAATCTTGATGGTCCAGGATCACCATTAGTGAATTTTAATCTTGATGGTCCAGGATCAACATTAGTGAATTTTAATCTTGATGGTCCAGGATCACCATTAGTGAATTTTAATCTTGATGGTCCAGGATCACCATTAGTGAATTTTAATCTTGATGGTCCAGGATCAACATTAGTGAATTTTAATCTTGATGGTCCAGGATCACCATTAGTGAATTTTAATCTTGATGGTCCAGGATCAACATAAGAGAATTTATAATCTTGATGGTTCAGGATCACCATTAGTGAATTTGAATCTTGATGGTCCAGGATCAACATAAGAGAATTTATAATCTTGATGGTCCAGGATCACCATTTGTGAATTTTAGTCTTGATGGTCCAGGATCAACAGTAATGAGTTTTAATCTTGATGGTCCAGGATTAACATCAGTGAATTTTAATCTTGATGGTCCAGGATCAACATAAGTAAAATTTATTCTTGATGGTCCAGGATCAACATAAGTAAATATTAATCTTGCTGGTCCAGGATCAAAATTAGTGAATTTTATTCTTGATGGTCCAGGATTGACATCAGTTAATTTTAATCTTGATGGTCCAGGATCAACAGTAATGAGTTTTAATCTTGATGGTCCAGGATTAACATCAGTGAATTTTAATCTTGATGGTCCAGGATCAACAGAAGTGAATTTTAATCTTGATGGTCCAGGATCAACATCAGTGTATTTTATTTTTCATGGTCCAGGATCAATATCAGTTAATTTTAATCTTGATGGTCCAGGATCAACATTAGTGAATTTTATTCTTGATGGTCCAGGATCACCATTAGTGAATTTTAATCTTGATGGTCCAGGATCAATATTAGTGAATTTTAATCTTGATGGTCCAGGATCACCATTAGTGAATTTTAATCTTGATGGTCCAGGATCACCATTAGTGAATTTTAATCTTGATGGTCCAGGATCACCATTAGTGAATTTTAATCTTGATGGTCCAGGATCACCATTAGTGAATTTTAATCTTGATGGTCCAGGATCAACATAAGAGAATTTATAATCTTGATGGTTCAGGATCACCATTAGTGAATTTTAATCTTGATGGTCCAGGATCAACATAAGAGAATTTATAATCTTGATGGTCCAGGATCACCATTTGTGAATTTTAGTCTTGATGGTCCAGGATCAACAGTAATGAGTTTTAATCTTGATGGTCCAGGATTAACATCAGTGAATTTTAATCTTGATGGTCCAGGATCAACATAAGTAAAATTTATTCTTGATGGTCCAGGATCAACATAAGTAAATATTAATCTTGATGGTCCAGGATCAAAATTAGTGAATTTTATTCTTGATGGTCCAGGATTGACATCAGTTAATTTTAATCTTGATGGTCCAGGATCAACAGAAGTGAATTTTAATCTTGCTGGTCCAGGATCAACAGAAGTGAGTTTATAATATTGATGGTCCAGGATCAACATTAGTGAATTTTAATCTTGATGGTCCAGGATCAACAGAAGTGAATTTTAATCTTGATGGTCCAGGATCAACATTAGTGAATTTTAATCTTGATGGTCCAGGATCAACATTAGTGAATTTTAATCTTGATGGTCCAGGATCACCATTAGTGAATTTTAATCTTGATGGTCCAGGATCAACATTAGTGAATTTTAATCTTGATGGTCCAGGATCACCATTAATGAATTTTAATCTTGATGGTCCAGGATCAACATAAGTGAATTTTAACCTTGATTGTCCAGGACCAACATTAGTGAATTTTAACCTTGATTGTCCAGGACCAACATTAGTGAATTTTTAATTTTGATGGTCCAGGATCAACAGAAGTGAGTTTATAATATTGATGGTCCAGGATCAACATTAGTGAATTTTAATCTTGATGGTCCAGGATCACCATTAGTGAATTTTAATCTTGATGGTCCAGGATCAACATAAGAGAATTTATAATCTTGATGGACCAGGATCACCATTAGTGAATTTTAGTCTTGATGGTCCAGGATCACCATTAGTGAATTTTAGTCTTGATGGTCCAGGATCACCATTAGTGAACTTTATTCTTGATGGTCCAGGATTAATATCAGTGAATTTTAATCTTGATGGTCCAGGATCAACAGTAATGAGTTTTAATCTTGATGGTCCAGGATTAACATCAGTGAATTTTAATTTTGATGGTCCAGGATCAACATAAGTAAAATTTATTCTTGATGGTCCAGGATCAACATAAGTAAATATTAATCTTGCTGGTCCAGGATCAAAATTAGTGAATTTTAATCTTGATGGTCCAGGATCAACAGAAGTGAATTTTAATCTTGCTGGTCCAGGATCAACAGAAGTGAATTTATAATCTTGACGGTCCAGGATCAACAGAAGTGAGTTTATAATATTGATGGTCCAGGATCAACATTAGTGAATTTTAATCTTGATGGTCCAGGATCAACAGAAGTGAATTTTAATCTTGATGGTCCAGGATCACCATTAGTGAATTTTAATCTTGCTGGTCCAGGATCAACATTAATTAATTTTAAACTTGATGGTCCAGGATCAACATAAGTGAATTTTAATCTTGATGGTCCAGGATCAACATTAGTGAATTTTAATCTTGATGGTCCAGAATCAACATAAGTAAATTTTAATCTTGATGGTCCAGGATCAACATAAGTGAATTTTAATCTTGATGGTCCAGAATCAACATAAGTAAATTTTAATCTTGATGGTCCAGGATCAACATAAGTGAATTTTATTCTTGATGGTCCAGGATCAACATTAGTGAATTTTAATCTTGATGGTCCAGGATCAACAGAAGTGAATTTTAATCTTGCTGGTCCAGGACAACCATTAGTGAAATTATAATCTTGATGGTCCAGGATCAACAGAAGTGAGTTTATAATCTTGATGGTCCAGGATCAACATTAGTGAATTTTATTCTTGATGGTCCAGGATCAACATCAGTTATTTTTAATCTCGATGGTCCAGGATCAACGTAAATTCATTTTAATCTTGCTGGTCCAGGACCACCATTAGTGTAATTTTAATCTTGATGGTCCAGGATCAACATAAGAGAATTTATAATCTTGATGGACCAGGATCACCATTAGTGAATTTTAGTCTTGATGGTCCAGGATCACCATTAGTGAACTTTAATCTTGATGGTCCAGGATTAATATCAGTGAATTTTAATCTTGATGGTCCAGGATCAACAGTAATGAGTTTTAATCTTGATGGTCCAGGATTAACATCAGTGAATTTTAATCTTGATGGTCCAGGATCAACATAAGTAAAATTTATTCTTGATGGTCCAGGATCAACATAAGTAAATATTAATCTTGCTGGTCCAGGATCAAAATTAGTGAATTTTAATCTTGATGGTCCAGGATCAACAGAAGTGAATTTTAATCTTGCTGGTCCAGGATCAACAGAAGTGAATTTATAATCTTGAAGGTCCAGGATCAACAGAAGTGAGTTTATAATATTGATGGTCCAGGATCAACATTAGTGAATTTTAATCTTGATGGTCCAGGATCAACAGAAGTGAATTTTAATCTTGATGGTCCAGGATCACCATTAGTGAACTTTAATCTTGATGGTCCAGGATCAACATTAGTGAATTTTAATCTTGATGGTCCAGGATCAACATCAGTGAATTTTAATCTTGATGGTCCAGGATCACCATTAGTGAATTTTAATCTTGCTGGTCCAGGATCAACATTAATTAATTTTAAACTTGATGGTCCAGGATCAACATAAGTGAATTTTAATCTTGATGGTCCAGGATCAACATTAGTGAATTTTAATCTTGATGGTCCAGAATCAACATAAGTAAATTTTAATCTTGATGGTCCAGGATCAACATAAGTGAATTTTATTCTTGATGGTCCAGGATCAACATTAGTGAATTTTAATCTTGATGGTCCAGGATCAACAGAAGTGAATTTTAATCTTGCTGGTCCAGGACAACCATTAGTGAAATTATAATCTTGATGGTCCAGGATCAACAGAAGTGAGTTTATAATCTTGATGGTCCAGGATCAACATTAGTGAATTTTATTCTTGATGGTCCAGGATCAACATCAGTTATTTTTAATCTCGATGGTCCAGGATCAACGTAAATTCATTTTAATCTTGCTGGTCCAGGACCACCATTAGTGTAATTTTAATCTTGATGGTCCAGGATCAACAGAAGTGAATTTATAATCTTGATGGTCCAGGATCAACATTAGTGAATTTTATTCTTGATGGTCCAGAATCAACATTAGTGAATTTTATTCTTGATGGTCCAGGATCAACATAAGTAAATTTTAATCTTGATGGTCCAGGATCAACAAAGGTAAATTTTATTCTTGATGGTCCAGGATTGACATCAGTTAATTTTAATCTTGATGGTACAGGATCAACAGTAATGAGTTTTAATCTTGATGGTCCAGGATTAACATAAGTTAAATTTATTCTTGATGGTCCAGGATCAACATAAGTAAATTTTAATCTTGCTGGTCCAGGATCAACATTAGTGAATTTTAATCTTGCTGGTCCAGGATCAACAGAAGTGAATTTTATTCTTGATGGTCCAGGATTAACATCAGTGAGTTTTAATCTTGATGGTCCAGGATCAACATAAGTGAGTTTTAATCTTGAAGGTCCAGGATCAACATAAGTGAATTTTATTCTTGATAGTCCAGGATCAACATTAATAAATTTTAATCTTGATGGTCCAGGATCAACATTAGTGAATTTTAATCTTGATGGTCCAGAATCAACATAAGTAAATTTTAATCTTGATGGTCCAGGATCAACATAAGTGAATTTTAATCTTGATGGTCCAGAATCAACATAAGTAAATTTTAATCTTGATGGTCCAGGATCAACATAAGTGAATTTTATTCTTGATGGTCCAGGATCAACATTAGTGAATTTTAATCTTGATGGTCCAGGATCAACAGAAGTGAATTTTAATCTTGCTGGTCCAGGACAACCATTAGTGAAATTACAATCTTGATGGTCCAGGATCAACAGAAGTGAGTTTATAATCTTGATGGTCCAGGATCAACATTAGTGAATTTTATTCTTGATGGTCCAGGATCAACATCAGTTATTTTTAATCTCGATGGTCCAGGATCAACGTAAATTCATTTTAATCTTGCTGGTCCAGGACCACCATTAGTGTAATTTTAATCTTGATGGTCCAGGATCAACAGAAGTGAATTTATAATCTTGATGGTCCAGGATCAACATTAGTGAATTTTATTCTTGATGGTCCAGGATCACCATTAGTGAATTTTAATCTTGATGGTCCAGGATCAACATAAGAGAATTTATAATCTTGATGGACCAGGATCACCATTAGTGAATTTTAGTCTTGATGGTCCAGGATCACCATTAGTGAATTTTAGTCTTGATGGTCCAGGATCACCATTAGTGAACTTTAATCTTGATGGTCCAGGATTAATATCAGTGAATTTTAATCTTGATGGTCCAGGATCAACAGTAATGAGTTTTAATCTTGATGGTCCAGGATTAACATCAGTGAATTTTAATCTTGATGGTCCAGGATCAACATAAGTAAAATTTATTCTTGATGGTCCAGGATCAACATAAGTAAATATTAATCTTGCTGGTCCAGGATCAAAATTAGTGAATTTTAATCTTGATGGTCCAGGATCAACAGAAGTGAATTTTAATCTTGCTGGTCCAGGATCAACAGAAGTGAATTTATAATCTTGAAGGTCCAGGATCAACAGAAGTGAGTTTATAATATTGATGGTCCAGGATCAACATTAGTGAATTTTAATCTTGATGGTCCAGGATCAACAGAAGTGAATTTTAATCTTGATGGTCCAGGATCAACATCAGTGAATTTTAATCTTGATGGTCCAGGATCACCATTAGTGAATTTTAATCTTGCTGGTCCAGGATCAACATTAATTAATTTTAAACTTGATGGTCCAGGATCAACATAAGTGAATTTTAATCTTGATGGTCCAGGATCAACATTAGTGAATTTTAATCTTGATGGTCCAGAATCAACATAAGTAAATTTTAATCTTGATGGTCCAGGATCAACATAAGTGAATTTTATTCTTGATGGTCCAGGATCAACATTAGTAAATTTTAATCTTGATGGTCCAGGATCAACAAAGGTAAATTTTATTCTTGATGGTCCAGGATTGACATCAGTTAATTTTAATCTTGATGGTACAGGATCAACAGTAATGAGTTTTAATCTTGATGGTCCAGGATTAACATAAGTTAAATTTATTCTTGATGGTCCAGGATCAACATAAGTAAATTTTAATCTTGCTGGTCCAGGATCAACATTAGTGAATTTTAATCTTGCTGGTCCAGGATCAACAGAAGTGAATTTTATTCTTGATGGTCCAGGATTAACATCAGTGAGTTTTAATCTTGATGGTCCAGGATCAACATAAGTGAGTTTTAATCTTGATGGTCCAGGATCAACATAAGTGAATTTTATTCTTGATAGTCCAGGATCAACATTAATAAATTTTAATCTTGATGGTCCAGGATCAACATGAGTGAATTTTAATCTTGCTGGTCCAGGATCAACAGAAGTGAATTTATAATCTTGATGGTCCAGGATCAACATAAGTGAATTTTAGTCTTGATGGTCCAGGATCAACATAAGTGAATTTTAGTCTTGATGGTCCAGGATCAACATAAGTGAATTTTAATCTTGATGGTCCAGGATCAACAGAAGTGAATTTAAATCTTGATGGTCCAGGATCAACATAAGTGAATTTTAGTCTTGATGGTCCAGGATCAACATAAGTGAATTTTAATCTTGATGGTCCAGGATCAACATTAGTGAATTTTAATCTTGATGGTCCAGGATCAACATTAGTGAAGTTTAATCTTGATGGTTCAGGATCAACAGAAGTGAATTTTTAATCTTGATGGTCCAGGAGCAACAGTAATGAGTTTTAATCTTGATGGTCCAGGATTAACATCAGTGAATTTTAATCTTGATGTTCCAGGATCAACAATAGTGAATTTTAATATTGATGGTCCAGGATCAACATGAGTGAATTTTAATCTTGCTGGTCCAGGATCAACGTAAGTTAATTTTAATCTTGCTGGTCCATGATCAACAGAAGTGAATTTATAATCTTGATGGTCCAGGATCAACAGAAGTGAATTTATAATCTTGATGGTCCAGGATCAACTAAAGTGAATTTTAGTCTTGATGGTCCAGGATCAACATAAGTGAATTTTAATCTAGATGGTCCAGGATCAACAGAAGTGATTTTTATTCTTGATGGTCCAGGATCAACGTAAGTTAATTTTAATCTTGCTGGTCCAGGATCAACAGAAGTGAATTTATAATCTTGATGGTCCAGGATCAACTAAAGTGAATTTTAGTCTTGATGGTCCAGGATCAACATAAGTGCATTTTAGTCTTGATGGTCCAGGATCAACATAAGTGAATTTTAATCTAGATGGTCCAGGATCAACATAAGTGAATTTTAATCTTGATGGTCCAGGATCAACATAAGTAAATTTTAATCTTGATGGTCCAGGATCAACATAAGTGAATTTTATTCTTGATGGTCCAGGATCAACATTAGTGAATTTTAATCTTGATGGTCCAGGATCAACAGAAGTGAATTTTAATCTTGCTGGTCCAGGACAACCATTAGTGAAATTATAATCTTGATGGTCCAGGATCAACAGAAGTGAGTTTATAATCTTGATGGTCCAGGATCAACATTAGTGAATTTTATTCTTGATGGTCCAGGATCAACATCAGTTATTTTTAATCTCGATGGTCCAGGATCAACGTAAATTCATTTTAATCTTGCTGGTCCAGGACCACCATTAGTGTAATTTTAATCTTGATGGTCCAGGATCAACAGAAGTGAATTTATAATCTTGATGGTCCAGGATCAACATTAGTGAATTTTATTCTTGATGGTCCAGGATCACCATTAGTGAATTTTAATCTTGATGGTCCAGGATCAACATAAGAGAATTTATAATCTTGATGGACCAGGATCACCATTAGTGAATTTTAGTCTTGATGGTCCAGGATCACCATTAGTGAATTTTAGTCTTGATGGTCCAGGATCACCATTAGTGAACTTTAATCTTGATGGTCCAGGATTAATATCAGTGAATTTTAATCTTGATGGTCCAGGATCAACAGTAATGAGTTTTAATCTTGATGGTCCAGGATTAACATCAGTGAATTTTAATCTTGATGGTCCAGGATCAACATAAGTAAAATTTATTCTTGATGGTCCAGGATCAACATAAGTAAATATTAATCTTGCTGGTCCAGGATCAAAATTAGTGAATTTTAATCTTGATGGTCCAGGATCAACAGAAGTGAATTTTAATCTTGCTGGTCCAGGATCAACAGAAGTGAATTTATAATCTTGAAGGTCCAGGATCAACAGAAGTGAGTTTATAATATTGATGGTCCAGGATCAACATTAGTGAATTTTAATCTTGATGGTCCAGGATCAACAGAAGTGAATTTTAATCTTGATGGTCCAGGATCACCATTAGTGAACTTTAATCTTGATGGTCCAGGATCAACATTAGTGAATTTTAATCTTGATGGTCCAGGATCAACATCAGTGAATTTTAATCTTGATGGTCCAGGATCACCATTAGTGAATTTTAATCTTGCTGGTCCAGGATCAACATTAATTAATTTTAAACTTGATGGTCCAGGATCAACATAAGTGAATTTTAATCTTGATGGTCCAGGATCAACATTAGTGAATTTTAATCTTGATGGTCCAGAATCAACATAAGTAAATTTTAATCTTGATGGTCCAGGATCAACATAAGTGAATTTTATTCTTGATGGTCCAGGATCAACATTAGTGAATTTTAATCTTGATGGTCCAGGATCAACAGAAGTGAATTTTAATCTTGCTGGTCCAGGATCAACATAAGTAAATTTTAATCTTGATGGTCCAGGATCAACAAAGGTAAATTTTATTCTTGATGGTCCAGGATTGACATCAGTTAATTTTAATCTTGATGGTACAGGATCAACAGTAATGAGTTTTAATCTTGATGGTCCAGGATTAACATAAGTTAAATTTATTCTTGATGGTCCAGGATCAACATAAGTAAATTTTAATCTTGCTGGTCCAGGATCAGCATTAGTGAATTTTAATCTTGCTGGTCCAGGATCAACAGAAGTGAATTTTATTCTTGATGGTCCAGGATTAACATCAGTGAGTTTTAATCTTGATGGTCCAGGATCAACATAAGTGAGTTTTAATCTTGATGGTCCAGGATCAACATAAGTGAATTTTATTCTTGATAGTCCAGGATCAACATTAATAAATTTTAATCTTGATGGTCCAGGATCAACATGAGTGAATTTTAATCTTGCTGGTCCAGGATCAACAGAAGTGAATTTATAATCTTGATGGTCCAGGATCAACATAAGTGAATTTTAGTCTTGATGGTCCAGGATCAACATAAGTGAATTTTAGTCTTGATGGTCCAGGATCAACATAAGTGAATTTTAATCTTGATGGTCCAGGATCAACAGAAGTGAATTTAAATCTTGATGGTCCAGGATCAACATAAGTGAATTTTAGTCTTGATGGTCCAGGATCAACATAAGTGAATTTTAATCTTGATGGTCCAGGATCAACATTAGTGAATTTTAATCTTGATGGTCCAGGATCAACATTAGTGAAGTTTAATCTTGATGGTCCAGGATCAACAGAAGTGAATTTTTAATCTTGATGGTCCAGGAGCAACAGTAATGAGTTTTAATCTTGATGGTCCAGGATTAACATCAGTGAATTTTAATCTTGATGTTCCAGGATCAACAATAGTGAATTTTAATATTGATGGTCCAGGATCAACATGAGTGAATTTTAATCTTGCTGGTCCAGGATCAACGTAAGTTAATTTTAATCTTGCTGGTCCATGATCAACAGAAGTGAATTTATAATCTTGATGGTCCAGGATCAACAGAAGTGAATTTATAATCTTGATGGTCCAGGATCAACTAAAGTGAATTTTAGTCTTGATGGTCCAGGATCAACATAAGTGAATTTTAATCTAGATGGTCCAGGATCAACAGAAGTGAATTTAAATCTTGATGGTCCAGGATCAACATAAGTGAATTTTATTCTTGATGGTCCAGGATTAACATCAGTGAGTTTTAATCTTGATGGTCCAGGATCAACATTAGTGATTTTTATTCTTGATGGTCCAGGATCAACGTAAGTTAATTTTAATCTTGCTGGTCCAGGATCAACAGAAGTGAATTTATAATCTTGATGGTCCAGGATCAACTAAAGTGAATTTTAGTCTTGATGGTCCAGGATCAACATAAGTGAATTTTAATCTTGATGGTCCAGGATCAACATTAGTGAACTTTAATCTTGATGGTCCAGGATTAACATCAGTGAATTTTAATCTTGATGGTCCAGGATCAACAGAAGTGAATTTTAATCTTGCTGGTCCAGGATCAACAGAAGTGAATTTTATTCTTGATGGTCCAGGATCAACATTAGTGAATTTTAATCTTGATGGTCCAGGATCAACATTAGTGAATTTTAATCTTGATGGTCCAGGATCAACATTAGTGAATTTTAATCTTGATGGTCCAGGACAACCATTAGTGAAATTATAATCTTGATGGTCCAGGATCAACATCAGTTATTTTTAATATCGATGGTCCAGGATCATTGTAAGTTCATTTTAATCTTGCTGGTCCAGGATCAACATTAGTGAATTTTATTCTTGATGGTCCAGAATCAACATTAGTGAATTTTATTCTTGATGGTCCAGGATCAACATAAGTAAATTTTAATCTTGATGGTCCAGGATCAACAAAGGTAAATTTTATTCTTGATGGTCCAGGATTGACATCAGTTAATTTTAATCTTGATGGTCCAGGATCAACAGTAATGAGTTTTAATCTTGATGGTCCAGGATTAACATTACTGAATTTTAATCTTGATGGTCCAGGATACACATAAGTAAAATTTATTCTTGATGGTCCAGGATCAACATAAGTAAATTTTAATCTTGCTGGTCCAGGATCAACATTAGTGAATTTTAATCTTGCTGGTCCAGGATCAACAGAAGTGAATTTTATTCTTGATGGTCCAGGATTAACATCAGTGAGTTTTAATCTTGATGGTCCAGGATCAACATAAGTGAGTTTTAATCTTGATGGTCCAGGATCAACATAAGTGAATTTTATTCTTGATAGTCCAGGATCAACATTAATAAATTTTAATCTTGATGGTCCAGGATTACCATTAGTGAATTTTAATCTTGATGGTCCAGGATCACCATTAGTGAATTTTAATCTTGATGGTCCAGGATCAACATAAGAGAATTTATAATCTTGATGGTTCAGGATCACCATTAGTGAATTTGAATCTTGATGGTCCAGGATCAACATAAGAGAATTTATAATCTTGATGGTCCAGAATCACCATTAGTGAATTTTAGTCTTGATGGTCCAGGATCACCATTAGTGAACTTTAATCTTGATGGTCCAGGATTGACATCAGTTAATTTTAATCTTGATGGTCCAGGATTAATATCAGTGAATTTTAATCTTGATGGTCCAGGATCAACAGTAATGAGTTTTAATCTTGATGGTCCAGGATTAACATCAGTGAATTTTAATCTTGATGGTCCAGGATCAACATAAGTAAAATTTATTCTTGATGGTCCAGGATCAACATAAGTAAATATTAATCTTGCTGGTCCAGGATCAAAATTAGTGAATTTTATTCTTGATGGTCCAGGATTGACATCAGTTAATTTTAATCTTGATGGTCCAGGATCAACATTAGTGAATTTTAATCTTGATGGTCCAGGATCAACATTAGTGAACTTTAATCTTGATGGTCCAGGATTAACATCAGTGAATTTTAATCTTGATGGTCCAGGATCAACAGAAGTGAATTTTAATCTTGATGGTCCAGGATCACCATTAGTGAATTTTAATCTTGATGGTCCAGGATCAACATAAGAGAATTTATAATCTTGATGGTTCAGGATCACCATTAGTGAATTTGAATCTTGATGGTCCAGGATCAACATAAGAGAATTTATAATCTTGATGGTCCAGAATCACCATTAGTGAATTTTAGTCTTGATGGTCCAGGATCACCATTAGTGAACTTTAATCTTGATGGTCCAGGATTGACATCAGTTAATTTTAATCTTGATGGTCCAGGATTAATATCAGTGAATTTTAATCTTGATGGTCCAGGA
Organism: Danio rerio; assembly: GCF_052040795.2. Classification (NCBI taxonomy): domain Eukaryota; kingdom Metazoa; phylum Chordata; class Actinopteri; order Cypriniformes; family Danionidae; genus Danio; species Danio rerio. Next base: position 26,394,054 of record NC_141031.1, on the reverse strand, counting down.
TCAACAGTAATGAGTTTTAATCTTGATGGTCCAGGATTAACATCAGTGAATTTTAATCTTGATGGTCCAGGATCAACATAAGTAAAATTTATTCTTGATGGTCCAGGATCAACATAAGTAAATATTAATCTTGCTGGTCCAGGATCAAAATTAGTGAATTTTATTCTTGATGGTCCAGGATTGACATCAGTTAATTTTAATCTTGATGGTCCAGGATCAACATTAGTGAATTTTAATCTTGATGGTCCAGGATCAACATTAGTGAACTTTAATCTTGATGGTCCAGGATTAACATCAGTGAATTTTAATCTTGATGGTCCAGGATCAACAGAAGTGAATTTTAATCTTGCTGGTCCAGGATCAACAGAAGTGAATTTATAATCTTGATGGTCCAGGATCACCATTAGTGAATTTATAATCTTGATGGTCCAGGATCAACATTAGTGAATTTTAATCTTGATGGTCCAGGATCAACATAAGAGAATTTATAATCTTGATGGTCCAGGATCACCATTAGTGAATTTATAATCTTGATGGTCCAGGATCAACATTAGTGAATTTTAATCTTGATGGTCTAGGATCAACATCAGTGTATTTTATTCTTCATGGTCCAGGATCAATATCAGTTAATTTTAATCTTGATGGTCCAGGATCAACATTAGTGAATTTTAATCTTGATGGTCTAGGATCAACATCAGTGTATTTTATTCTTCATGGTCCAGGATCAATATCAGTTAATTTTAATCTTGATGGTCCAGGATCAACATTAGTGAATTTTAATCTTGATGGTCCAGGATCACCATTAGTGAATTTTAATCTTGATGGTCCAGGATCAACATTAGTGAATTTTAATCTTGATGGTCCAGGATCAACAGAAGTGAGTTTATAATATTGATGGTCCAGGATCAACATTAGTGAATTTTAATCTTGATGGTCCAGGATCAACATTAGTGAATTTTAATCTTGATGGTCCAGGATCAACAGAAGTGAGTTTATAATATTGATGGTCCAGGATCAACATTAGTGAATTTTAATCTTGATGGTCCAGGATCACCATTAGTGAATTTTAATCTTGATGGTCCAGGATCAACATAAGAGAATTTATAATCTTGATGGTCCAGGATCACCATTAGTGAATTTTAGTCTTGATGGTCCAGGATCACCATTAGTGAACTTTAATCTTGATGGTCCAGGATTGACATCAGTGAATTTTAATCTTGATGGTCCAGGATCAACAGTAATGAGTTTTAATCTTGATGGTCCAGGATTAACATCAGTGAATTTTAATCTTGATGGTCCAGGATCAACATAAGTAAAATTTATTCTTGATGGTCCAGGATCAACATAAGTAAATATTAATCTTGCTGGTCCAGGATCAAAATTAGTGAATTTTATTCTTGATGGTCCAGGATTGACATCAGTTAATTTTAATCTTGATGGTCCAGGATCAACATTAGTGAATTTTAATCTTGATGGTCCAGGATCAACAGTAATGAGTTTTAATCTTGATGGTCCAGGATTAACATCAGTGAATTTTAATCTTGCTGGTCCAGGATCAACAGAAGTGAGTTTATAATATTGATGGTCCAGGATCACCATTAGTGAATTTATAATCTTGACGGTCCAGGATCAACAGAAGTGAGTTTATAATATTGATGGTCCAGGATCAACAGAAGTGAATTTTAATCTTGATGGTCCAGGATCACCATTAGTGAACTTTAATCTTGATGGTCCAGGATCAACATTAGTGAATTTTAATCTTGATGGTCCAGGATCACCATTAGTGAATTTTAATCTTGCTGGTCCAGGATCAACATTAATTAATTTTAAACTTGATGGTCCAGGATCAACATAAGTGAATTTTAATCTTGATGGTCCAGGATCAACATTAGTGAATTTTAATCTTGATGGTCCAGGATCAACATAAGTGAATTTTAATCTTGATGGTCCAGAATCAACATAAGTAAATTTTAGTCTTGATGGTCCAGGATCGACATTAGCGAATTTTATTCTAGATGGTCCAGGATCAACATAAGTAAATTTTAATCTTGATGGTCCAGGATTAACATGAGTGAATTTTAATCTTGATGGTCCAGGATCAACATAAGTAAATTTTATTCTTGAGGGTCCAGGATCAACATAAGTGAATTTTAGTCTTGATGGTCCAGGATCGACATTAGCGAATTTTATTCTAGATGGTCCAGGATCAACATAAGTAAATTTTAATCTTGATGGTCCAGGATTAACATGAGTGAATTTTATTCTTGATGGTCCTGGATCAACATTAGTTAATTTTAATCTTGATGGTCCAGGATTAACATTAGTTTATTCATAATCTGGATGGTCCAGGGTCAACATTAGTAAATTTGTAATCTTGATGGTCCAGGATCAACATCATGTGACGAATTTATAGTGAAATTAACCATTTGGGGCTACAAATAACATTTTTTTAGTTGAAATGGTTTCGTGGCTGTTAAAGATTCTTCAGAGAACCATTTACACCAACAAAGAACCTTTAAAGTACCTTTATATTTAAGAGTGTAGGTTGAAAGTGGACAAAAGATATGCATTAAAAACCATGTGTAAATGAGAATTTGCCTCTTACATCTACTTGTCAATATATTTCCTAAAATGCATGTTAATATCAGGTATATACTTGGTGTTTGCGGCTCAAACCTGAGTCTCGAGACACTATGGTCTCATGGGCAGCTCCATCTCCTCCATCTCCCCAAGAGCGGATCTCCAGAACCACATAACCATTGTCCTTGGGTAATGGCAGTTTGACGGATGTCTTGCTTTTCTCCAGAACCTTTAAGGCAGACTGTCCTTCATGTTTGTAAAGAACCTGTAAAGAATTTATTTAAAAAGCTAATTTTAAAACATTTAAAAATCCTACTGACCCCAAACTTTTGACCAGTAGTGTATGTTCCCCAGACATCAAGTAAAAAAAATCTTTTTTCTTGGTAGGGTAAATCAACAATTCAGTGTATTGACCTTTATGGCATTGTATAGTATAAAAGAATGAATATAATTCAAGATTAAATCTTATCATAATATTCATTTTATTATTAACTAATTTTAAACAACAAAGAATGAGTGTTGTATTTTTGTTAAAAAAAAAAGAAAAGAAAAGAAACAAAAGGTTTTGTCATGGTTGCCCTTTAGAAGCCTGTTTTTGGCGGATTTAAACAATAAGCGAGGTAAGCGGCCGCTTAGGGCCCCAGGAAATCTGGGGGCCCCCAATAAATATATAGAAGTATAAATTATACTTATAAACTACACTGTAAAACGAATCCATAATTTTTCGGTTTATTTCCGGCAGCTGGGATGCTGGAAAAAAAACTTAAAAATAACGGCTGTTGAATTACAGAAATTTACCATAAAATAACAGAGGTTAAATTACAGAAATTTACCATAAAATAACAGAGGCTGAATTGTACAAATTTACCAGAAATTTAAATTTAAGGAAATTTGTGTTATTTAATGTCTGCTATTTTACGGTAAATTTCTGTAATTTAATAGTCATTATTTTACTTTATTTTTACAATTTTTTTAGCTACCGTAAAATTACAGATTTTTTTACAGTGTATATATACCATCATTTTATATCATAGATTTTTTTTTACATAATTCAAATATTATTTAATATACACTAAAATGTAACATTATTATAATAATGTAATGTCATGTAACAATATTATTATTAAATAAAATATCCACCACACCAATCATGGAGCAGTCCAGCAGTAAAATTTATTAAAAAAAAAGATAAAAAAAAAAAAAAAATATATATATATATATATATATATATATACACACACACACACACACACACACACACACACACACACACACACACACACACACACACACACACACACACACACTATTTTTAATTGTAAATTCATTTTAAGAAAACTAATCCTTCAAAATGTAAAGACTGCATTAAGATAAAACAAAAGAAGATTGAGTAATATAAAAAACACCAAAATAAATAATAATTAAATAAAAGTAGAAAGGGTGCATCAGGACTTGAGCCCCATGGCTGGAGTTGTCCAGGGCACCCAATTCGCTAAATCCACATCTATCTGGCACAGAATAATAATGACAAAAAAATTTCTTTCACAATTCTGACTTTTGGGTTGATTTTCAAAAACAGAAGACGTGTTTTCTTATCACGTGACATTATAGGCTGCCATTTTATAAATTCTTACCTCAGAGGAAAGAAATGATACGATATCACACCTTTAAATGATTAGTGAGTAAACATTCTGATATCACGCAGACGGCCGCACACAAATATACATCTACACACATCTACAGTTTTGGGTGTCAGTGTGTGTCACTCACTTTGTAACCCAGAACAGCAGATTCATTGTCCATGGATTTAACATGATCCCACCTCACAGTAACCCAAGAACCATCAACTTTCCATGAGACGTTACCTGGAGGGCGGTTCGGAGCTAGAAATGAAGATATGAGCAAAAAAATCAGTCCACAGAGACAAAAACTTTGACAGGAATTGCAAACTCTTAGGTTTCAAAGTATATGAATGTAACGTTTTAATAGATATGGAAGTGACAGGGTTGATCTAGTTATCAACTTGAAGTGGCAAGGCTTTGCATTTCTTTGATTGGCTTGTTATTTTCTCAACAAAGAAGGATGTAAATTATTAAAGATGGTTTTGAGTCAGATCCGAAGATGTGAAGTGTTTTTAAACAAACTTTATTTAAAGCAGTATATAAAAATATAGCAAGGTGATGTGATGCAACAAGATCTTGCATTCTTTCAACTTTTCCACCCTTAGGCTAAAGACTTGCGCAAGTTAAAATGAATCAGCCCTTGTTTTTCCTGGAATGTCTTATCAACAAAACAGTGCCCTGATTTGAAAAGTATCCTGCTTTCATTTCAACATTTCCTTATGTGCTAATGAGCATCATGGATCAAAGTTGAATTGTTTAAATTTGGCACATTAAATTCACCTTTATATCATGTTGGCTTCAACAAAATACAATTCAACAACAATTCCAGCATTGATTTATAAGTTTTTGCAAACATTTTGCACTAAACCTTCTTTTAATGTTGCTTTAATATTTCGTTTAACGTTAAAACAACAAACATTCATTCTTTTTAACATTTCACCATTAACTCTCCAACCACTTTTCACAAACCTGTTTGAGTTTCTTTTTTCTGTAGAACACAAAAGTAGATAATATGAAAAATGTTGGAAACGGGCTACCATTGACTTCTTTGGTATTTGTTTTTTCTTACTATGGAAGTCAATGGTTACTGATTTATAACATTCTTCAAAATATTTTCTATTGTGCTCAACAGAAAAAGCAAACTCATGGAGAATTGGAATCATCCGAGTAAAATGAAATTTTTAGGCATAACTTTTCTTTGAAACATGCTTAATCATATGTTAGCATATGACTACGAGCATTCCTAAGACTTAAAAAGAGGACTTACGAGGTTTTTTGGTGATGACAGTAGTTCTTGGTGAAGCTGGACCAGTGCCGGCGCTGTTGTAAGCCAGTACAGTGATGTGATAGAGAGTGTTGGGCCTCAAACCTGTGACCCGTGCTGTGTTCTCCAGCCCAGCTGTTCTTACCCGATCCGCAGCTGCCTCGCGTTCATGTTGCCGCCAATAACGAATCTGCAAACATAACAAGACTTACAATGATGTGACAGGTTTATTTACATTGAAAATCAGTATGAATCATATGAACTTCAACCAGGATGTGAATTCAACACTAAACAAGATATAAAAGTGAGTAAACCGAGTGTAAAACAAACATTTTGACACTCAAAAACAGTGATTCTCTCCAGCTGAATGCTAACTTTGTTTAAAAACAAATTCTGACAGTACCTGAGAACTCAAAAAATTACTTGTGCTGTTTGTTCAAACTACTTACTGTACATAAATGAGTTAAAACAAAAATTTGATTTATGTTCAATCCACTTAAATTTGTAAAAAAATAAAAACAATTAAGTTAACTTAAAGGTGACATGGTGGCTCAGTGAGTAGCGCTGTTGCCTCACAGCAAGAAGGTCGCTAGTTTGAGCCACAGCTGGGTTAATTGGCATTTCTGAGTGGAGTTTGCATGTTCTCACCGTGTTTGCGTGGGTTTCCTCCAGATGCTCCAGTTTTCACACAGTCTAAAAACATGCAGTATAGGTGAACTGAATAAGCTAAATTGGTTGTAGTGTATGTGTGTGAATGAGAGTGTATGGGTGTTTCCTAGTGCTGGGTTACGGCTGGAAGGGCATCCGCTACATAATAACACATGCTGGATAAGTTGGTGGTTCATTCCGCTGTGGCGACTCCTGAATAACAAAGGGACTAAGCCAAAAAGAAAATGAATGAATGACTAAAGTTAACTTAATCGATTTGTGTTGGGACAACATGAAGAAATTGTGAGGAACCCAGTATTTTTACAGTAAATGCAAAATGTTTAACATGACTACAAAATCGCAAATATGTACTGTAATTGCATAACTATATAGCCTCATGCAGGTATTTGTGTTTATTTACATGTGGGCAGCTCATAACAACATTTTCAGTCCATATGCATTTTAAAAGCTTCCCTTTTGTAAAAAAAAACAAAAACAAATATATATATATATATATATATATATATATATATATATATATATATATATATATATATATATATATATAAACTTATATCACATAAACCACTTTCATTTTCAAGGCAACTGAAAAAGACAATTTTTTTAAATATCCAAAAGGGGTATAAAGCAAATTAAATCACATTTTGCTTCTAAAAGCTTACTTCTGAAAGGCACTAGCCTATTTAATTAAATATTAATTGCAAGGGTAAAATACCCTTTAATACAAGGGAATTTCAAAGGCTGTTTTTATCTAAAGGAGTGTGTCTTATCTAAATAATGTGTTTCATGTTCCTTGATCTGATCTAAACCTGCTGTTCATAAAAAGGAGCTAATGAGATAACAGCGCCTCTGTTACACGCTCAGCCAACGGGCAAAGCTCACAAATCCAGCTGTGCCACCTCAGATGACCAACAATGATGCACAAAACACCCGTCAACTTTGTTATGCTATTTATGATCATCAGTCCACTGACTAATAAATAAAAGACAGATATTAAACAATGTGCTGGTCCTGACCTCGTAACCTCGAAGAACTCCATTAATGTTGAGGTGTTGAATGGGCTCCCAGGACACTTGAATCTCAAATGCAGTCAAAGCAGTGGCATTAATCCGTCGAGGAGAAACTGTAGGTTCTAAAGGAAGAGCAGAAATCAAAAGAAATCAGTTACGAATGGATGAGGGATTGCACTGATAACAGCATATTTGCTAATCGTTTAATCTTTTTATTTAATCTCATAAGACTGGTAACTTTTTTATATCAAATAAAAAGCTTGTCTTTGACAGCTCTGACGCCCTCTTCACATGCAGATTACACGAGTTGCGTGGTTGATATTGGCTATAATAAAGTTTGCATCAACTCTTTATTCATTAACAAACACAGTATTATGTTCTGACACATGCTGCACAATATAACAAGTGCTTTTGGTTGCTAATTCTGTAATCTTTGTAATTCAACAGTAAATAGGCTCCTTGAATATTTAAATGTGGGTTGGTTTGAGAATTAAATATCTAAGCCTCGATAGAGATAAAACTTCTTTGGAAGACAAATGAGTATATTTTTTAAATCAAATCTATTTAATCATAAGTGATTTATGCCTGTCCATTAAACATATTTGTATACAAAAATTTCTAATACTTAATAACAACAGATCAACAACAACCATTTTAAAATTTCAACAGATTCAATCTAGTCGTTTAATCGCATATTGCCCTTATTCTTCAATGCGTAAGTGTGCTTGTTTTTGCGATTGTTTTACAACTTCCAATTCAGTTGCCTATGGAAGAAATGACTAGGAATAATAAACGGCAAAATACGATTTACTTGCTCTACAAACAAGTGTGTCCATGACTATACAAGCGAAGCAGAATTATATAACAAGAAAATATCAATTGGCATCATCAACAGTATAACAAGCTGTTTTTAATGTCTAATAATGAATGGAAGTGAATAAGACCAGAAGTGTCGAGCCAAAGACATTCAAATGGCTGCGCCCACTCGTACACAAAGAATAAGGTCAAGAAATCAGCGAACAGGATTGGTCACTGAAGCTCAAATATGCTTGCTTGATGCTCGAGAACCATTGAGGTTTATTCTTGCATCACATGGTGTGTATGAGCTTCTGCAAGAACCAATTAAGTTTGTTTGGGTTCAGGTTTTTTTAATGTTTTACAACCAGTCTAGATATTGTGTCTCTTTAGAAGACTTGGATTAAATCCCTTGATTTGTATGGATTATTTAAAAATATGATGGCTAGCATTCAGATTTGATTATATCATTGCAATACACTTTCTTTATTCACAAAAAAAGATACATACTGTACTTAAATTCAATAAAAAAAGTCAACATTTACAATACAGACAGTAAAGATATTAAAATTAATATATTTATTATAGATTTTATCTATATTAATAGATATTAGAATTATATTCAAATATAAATATATAAAATAACAATTATAATTTATTATTTATTATAATTATAATTATAACTTATAATAAGTTTTAATTATTTAAAAAATAGTTGTTTGATTCATGCATTTTTGGTCAACATAATTTCAATGGAAATACAGAAATCTCTCAATTTAAATGAAAACAATTTCATTAACATTTCATTTGAATCATAATTTGTGTTTTTTTTTTTTTAAATGATCTAGTTAATGTAAATTAACCAGTCAATCGATAGACCTTTATGGCATTTCATAGTATAAAAGAAATAACATCATTTAAATAAATGTGATAATTTTGCTTTCTTGAAACAATTTAAGCTTTTAATTAGGTAATCTCCCATGTCTGCCCTTTAGGGGTTAAGTAACATCCAATCAGAATATAATAAATACTATAATTATATCCATAAATAAAATCCTCAGTAATAACCCTCACCCTCCTCCGCAGAGTGTACTACAGCAATCTGGCTGAAGGG